>NC_056433.1:71766515-72066515 GCF_018296145.1 Oncorhynchus tshawytscha
TTGCTATTCATGGAAATGACAACAATAGAAGTATGTTGAGAATGTGAAATGATCATTGTAAAAATGTTTGCTTGCATCAGAGTGTAGTTAGACTGAGCCCACACTGTAGAGCTGTTTGTCTTTCATTATGGCCAGTTACTGCATGATTACACCCCATCAGATAGGGCAGGCGAATCATGTCAGGCTCTGAGGCACTGTCCTGGCCTCTGCACAGCCGCCAACCCTGATTGGCATGATTTTAGTGATTGACATTTGGTAGATGATCCTTCTGCACTGATACAGCAGCATATTGCTGTGTTCTCAATCATCCATAATTGGTAGCTAGAAGGTCAGTGTTTTGAAACTATAGCATACAGAGCCTAGCGCTAACATAACAATGATGTCTTTAGTCTCCTTGGATCAATTTTTAACTACTTTAACAGACTTCTGATCTAAATGAGACTTGGCAGAAGCCTACATTTATGTAAGTTACTGGTAAGTTTTTTTTTTTTTTTTTTTTGTGTAAGATTTTAAGCTTAGATATCATCTAAATGATGTAGGCCTAAGTGTGTCAGATAGGCAAGCAGCTGCCTTAATATATCAGAGCGCCACATTTTTCATGTTGGATCAGTGTTGAGGGGTCTTCTTATTGGTAGAGGAACATTACCCCTGCTGTGTCATCCTCAGAAATGAAAGGTCAAAGCACAGACCCTTGTTGCTGTGTGTGTGTCCTAGCGTGTTTTACACTGTGTGCTGTTTCAGCTGGAGCATTGGGGAGAGAGAGAGAGAGAGAGAGAGAGAGGGAGGGAGAGAGACTGCACAGGCAGCTCTTTCCCTTGCTGGTCGACAGCTTAAGGTATCACAAACGTAATGAGACTCAAGCCATGTCCTGTTATCACACCTAGGAATACAGTATGTTTAACATCAACTGGAAAATGAAGACTAACAGTAATATAGGTATGGTATTCTTGTGGTTCTCCTTTCAGCTTTGTTAAAGGATCTGAATTATTGCGTTGTGTGGGTGGGTGTGCAGGCCTCTCAGTTAATGTATTATTTTTGTAATGATTTTTTGAAATTCCCCCAAAATGTAAAACCTTTCTTAGTAATTACTGAATATTTTCTAAACCTTTACGCTGTCTGTGTAACATTCTGTGGTTGACA
Source organism: Oncorhynchus tshawytscha (assembly GCF_018296145.1). Lineage (NCBI taxonomy): Eukaryota > Metazoa > Chordata > Actinopteri > Salmoniformes > Salmonidae > Oncorhynchus > Oncorhynchus tshawytscha. The sequence continues at coordinate 71,767,656 of NC_056433.1, forward strand.
CTAGTGATGCACTGATATTACATTTTTGGCTGATACCGATATTCAATATTTTCATTGCCAAAAATACCTATACCGATAACCGATATTTAAGATTGTAACGGCCTTTTAAGTATTCTAGTACAGTTAAATAATTAACACACACACATGGATGCAGCGGTCTAAGGCACTGCATCTCGGTGCAAGAGGCATCACTACAGTCCCTGGTTCGAATCCAGACTTTATCACATCCAGCTGTGATTAGGAGTACCATAGGGCGGCGCACAATTGGCCCAGCGTCGTCCACGCCTTCATTGTAAATAAGACTGACTTGCCTAGTTAAATAAAGGTTACACCCACACACACCACAATGACCAAAAAGTTATTTTGTTGGCATTTACGTATGTCCCCATTACCAGTAAAACCTAATCAAAACTTATTTCTTTCACTTACTTGCTGTGCTGTTTCGTTGCTAATTTGTTAAGTCGTTTCATTCTCAACCAGGATTATTATGGAACGCCGTTTGGGTCTTTGCGTGTCAAATAACACTATGACGTGTCAAATAAGCTTGTTGATCAATCAGGATCTGACTATGACTGCAAGTCAAATAACAATTTAACGCGTTCATACATTTTTAACGTAGTTGTTACACATTGATTACACTATCACTCGTATTTCATATGTCACAACGATTCATCGACGTATGCTATGATGCTGGTAGTCGTCTCGCGCACCTACAGTGCTGGTCATTAAAACAGCTAGCTAGCTCATGGATACAAACAATGTTCTTCTACAAAAATATAGCAAAACGTCATCTATTTCAGTTGCTATAGTTAGAGAGCTAGCTATCTCGCTAGGTGTCATCATGTAAAATAACCCTAATTTACAAGACAGTTCTTATTTGATTAATGGTGGTCTGACCCATCTATGTGAAGCTAGCCACAATGAGGATTAGCCACAATAGTGGACTTTGCGGTTAGCCTTCAAAATAAAACTATGGCACAATCCTACTATTTTTATCACTGTCAATGTCATAGTTTTATTTTGAAGGCAAACCGCAAATTCCACTATTGTGCCTAATCCTTATTGTGGCTAGCTTCACAACACATAACCTGGTCCGGTCGAGCATCACGAGCAGCAGGAAGCTAGCTGGTTGCTTATAACATTAGCTTTGGGTAACAGGGTTAAGTAGCTGGCTAGCTATTTATTTTCATGAACTGAAGGTCAATTTCAATAGGTGAACAACAAGTGGCAACCTAGCTAGTACTTACTCACAAGGATTCCTAAATCATTGCTAAGAATAATGAAAATGACTGCAGTTTCTACTGGTCATGGTTTTCAGGCTGGTTGTATTGGTGCTAGCTAGGTACCAAGCTAAATCTAGCTACCCCTGAAGTTGCAGTCAAACAAATGTATGGTTTATTACCAACGTGATATTGTAAACACATCGTTCATGGGCAGTGTTTGCTTGTTTGCAGACTTTTTTGTAGAAGCTTTGACAGTGCAACTGTATCTTTTTTGACATGCAAAAACCCAAACAGCGTTCTATAGTATGTATGTCATGAAGCAAATAGCAGGGACGGCATTACTGTGTAACATCTGGAAAAATAGCGCACTTGGTAGTGTGTACCGGTGTCCGACCAGTCTACGAAAGCCAACATCACCTATGACAGAGAACGGCTGAAATGTTTGTACTCTTTCAAATGACTGCTCGACTTGTTGACTGCTCGATCCACACAGCAGACATTGTGGGCTAGGTTAGGAATGCTGTGTTGCCCGCGTAGCATCAAATTTTACGTGGCGTCATTACTTCCTGTACCTTTGATATAGGTATGCACTGTAGCTTTGACATTGGTTTTTAACATCGGCGTTAAACTTGACATCGGGCCGATACCGATAGTTTCATTTGTAGCTAATATCGGCCGATTCCAATATGTTCACCGATATATCGTGCATCATAGTTGACACATAGCATGTCACAGGAAATCAGTGCTAAGCTGTCTCTGTCTCTCTGTGGTTGGAGCCTTTAGGACCCCCGTACCTCACCCTTGACCCCCACCCTCCTCCCTGGGGAGAACACAGGGACGTTTCCTGCCCCCTCACAGGGCTCTAATTGGAAATGTTGGGTGGGCCGGACGGCCCCTGTTTGTTTGTTTTGGTGGAATGCTCGACAGCGGGTTATATTTTTGTGGCATTTTCTCAGCAGTGGTTGCTGCTTTAGGATTAAGCCAGGGTTGGTTGAAGCAGAGCGGTTACAGCAGGGGTGGGAGGGTTGATGGGGGCAATGTTTTTGGAGTGGCACTTCTCTCTCACCCCTGATGTCCCTCCTCTCTCTCCACTCCCCCCCACCTGCTGGCTGGCCCCTCTCATACAGTCTTTTTGAGTAGTTACGCTGAGTGTGAGTGAAGGGTTATGTTTTTGGAGTCAGTGGCACTTCTGTCTCACCTCTGTCATTCCTTTTCTCCCCCTCTTCCCCACCTGGCTGGTAGCCACTCTTTCCCCTCTTTCAGTCCCCCCTGCTGACAGACTTGTTTGTTGGCCATTGGTTTTCACAGTCCTTGTGTCAGTTCCCAGACCCAGTCAGACTACAGGGTAGTCCAGGACAGACCACACTGGATTCTGGGAGAGGAGGGATGGGTGATAACACAGTAATAACCCTTTAAAAACCTCTAATAAAACAGTAATAACACAGTAACAAGGGATAATAACGAGGGGCTATGCGTTCTATGGAAAATAATCAAATCAAATTGCATTAGTCACATGTGCCGAATACAATAGGTGTAGTAGACCTTAAAGTGAAATGCTTACTTATGAGCCCCTAACCAACAATGCAGTTTAAAAAAAATATATGAATAAGAAATAAAAGTAACAAGTAATTAAAGAGCAGCAGTAAAATAACAATAGCGAGACTATATGCAGGGGGTTACCGGTACAGAGTCAATGTGTGGGGGCACTGGTTAGTTGAGGTAATATGTACATGTCGGTAGAGTTATTAAAGTGACTATGCATAGATAATAACAACAGAGAGTAGCAGCGGTGTAAAAGATGGGTGAGGGGGGGGGGCAGCAATGCAAATAGTCTGGGTAGCCATTAGGAGGTTGACCGATTATGATTTATAAACGCTGATACCGATTATTGGAGGACCAAAAAAAGCCGATAACGATCGTCCGATTTTTTTATATATATATTATATATATATTTTTTTTTTAAACATTTTTTTTATTTGTAATAATGACAATTACAACAACACTGAATGAACACTTTTATTTGAACTTAATATAATACATCAATTAAATCAATTTACTCACAAATAAATAATTAAACATGTTCAATTTGGTTTAAATAATGCAATACAAAGGGTTGGAGAAGAAAGTGAAAGTGCAATATTTGCCATGTAAAAAAGCTAATGTTTAAGTTCCTTGCTCAGAACATGAGAACATATGAAAGCTGGTGGTTCCTTTTAACATGAGTCTTCAACATTCCCAGGTAAGAAGGTTTACGTTGTAGTTATAGGAATTATAGGACTATTTCTCTCTATACCATTTGTATTTCATATACCTTTGACTATTGGATGTTCGTATAGGCACTATAGTTTTGCCAGTCTAATCTCGGGAGTTGATAGGCTTGAAGTCATAAACAGCGCAATGCTTGAAGCACAGCGAAGAGCTGCTGGCAAATGCAGGAAAGTGCTGTTTGAATGAATGCTTACGAGCCTGCTGCTGCCTTCCACCGCTCAGTCAAACTTCTCTATCAAATATCAAATCATATACTTAATTATAATATAATAACACACAGAAATACGAGCCTTAGGTCATTAATTTGGTCAAATCCGGAAACTATCATTTAGAAAACAAAACGTTTATTCTTTCAGTGAAATACGGAACTGTTCCGTATTTTATCTAACAGGTGGCATCCCTAAGTCTAAATATTGCTGTTACATTGTACAACCTTCAATGTTATGTCATAATTATGTACAATTCTGGCAAATTAATTACAGTCTTTGTTAGGAAGAAATGGTCTTCACACAGATCGCAACGAGCCAGGCGGCCCAAACTGCTGCATATACCCTGACTCTGCTTGCACGCAAGAGAAGTCACACAATTTCCCTAGTTAAAAGTAATTCATGTTAGCAGGTAATATTAACTAAATATGCAGGTTTAAAAATATATACTTGTGTATTGATTTTAAGACGGTGCTTTTTTTGCGAATGCACTTGTTAAATCATCACCCGTTTGGCGAAGTAGGCTGTTATTCGATGATAAATTAACAGGCACCGCATCGATTATATGCAACGCAGGACAAGGTAGATAAACTTGTAATATCATCAACCATGTGTAGTTAACTAGTGATTATGTTAAGATTTTTTTTTAGAAGATACGTTTAATGCTAGCTAGCAACTTACCTTGGCTTCTTGCTGCACTCGCGTATCAGGTAGTTAGCCTGCCAAGCAGTCTTCTGGTGGAGTGCAATGTAATCTGCGATAATCGATGTTCAAAAATGCAGATTACCGATTGTAAAATCGGCCCTAAAATCGGCCCTAATTAATCGGCCATTCCAATTAATCGGTTGACCTCTAGTAGCCATTTGATTCGGTGTTCAGGAGTCTTATGGCTTGGGGGTAGAAGCTGTTTAGAAGCCTCTTGGGCCTAGACTTGATGCTCCGGTACCGCTTGCCGTGCGGTAGCACAGAGAACTGTCTATGAGTAGGGTGGCTGGAGTCTAACAATTTTTAGGACCTTCCACTGACACTGCCTGGTATAGATGTCCTGGATGGCAGAGAGCTTAGCCCCAGTGATGCACTGGGCCGTTCGCCCTACCCTCTGTAGTGCCTTGCGGTCGGAGGCCGAGCAGTTGCCATACAAGTCAGTGATGCAACCAGTCAGGATGCTCTCGATGGTGCAGCTGTAGAACCTTTTGAGGATCTGAGGACCCATGCCAAATCTTTTCAGTCTCCTGAGAGGGAATAGGTTTTGTTGTGCCCTCTTCATGATTGTCTTGGTGTGTTTGGACTATGGTAGTTTGTTGGTGATGTGGACACCAAGGAACTTGACACTCTCAACCTGCTCCACTGCAGCTCCGTCGATGAGAATGGGGGCGTGCTCGGTCCTCTTTTTTTCCTGTAGTCCACAATCATCTCCTTTGTTTTGATCACGTTGAGGGAGAGGTTGTTGTCCTGGCACCACACGGCCAGGTCTCTGACCTCCTCCCTATAGGCTGTCTCGACATTGTCGATGATCAGGCCTACCACTGTTGTGTCATCGGCAAACTTAATGATAATAATGAACGACTTGGAAAAAGGTGTGTTCCAGGACACGTACTAGCGGAGTGGGAATGACCTTTCACGGAGTTGCCTTATTTTCTAGAGAACTTATAGAGCCTCGAATTGATTATCCCTTTTATACCATGGCTATAATTTAACACATTTTCCACTAGAATGTGTTCATTTGCCGGTAGAAATGTGTTCAACAAGTACAGTGCCTTGCGAAAGTATTCGGCCCTCTTGAACTTTGCGACCTTTTGCCACATTTCAGGCTTCAAATATAAAGATATAAAACTGTTTTTTTTTTGTGAAGAATCAACAACAAGTGGGACACAATCATGAAGTGGAACGACATTTATTGGATATTTCAAACTTTTTTAACAAATCAAAAACTGAAAAATTGGGTGTGCAAAATTATTCAGCCCCTTTACTTTCAGTGCAGCAAACTCTCTCCAGAAGTTCAGTGAGGATCTCTGAATGATCCAATATTGACCTAAATGACTAATGATAATAAATACAATCCACCTGTGTGTAATCAAGTCTTTATAATCAAGTATAAATGCACCTGCACTGTGATAGTCTCAGAGGTCTGTTAAAAGCGCAGAGAGCATCATGAAGAACAAGGAACACACCAGGCAGGTCCGAGATACTGTTGTGAAGAAGTTTAAAGCCGGATTTGGATACAAAAAGATTTCCCAAGCTTTAAACACCCCAAGGAGCACTGTGCAAGCGATAATATTGAAATGGAAGGAGTATCAGACCACTGCAAATCTACCAAGACCTGGCCGTCCCTCTAAAATTTCAGCTCATACAAGGAGAAGACTGATCAGAGATGCAGCCAAGAGGCCCATGATCACTCTGGATGAACTGCAACAAGACAATGATCCAAAACATAAAACAAAATCTACAATGGAATGGTTCAAAAATAAACATATCCAGGTGTTAGAATGGCCAAGTCAAAGTCCAGACCTGAATCCAATCGAGAATCTGTGGAAAGAACTGAAAACTGCTGTTCACAAATGCTCTCCATCCAACCTCACTGAGCTCGAGCTGTTTTGCAAGGAGGAATGGGAAAAAATTTCAGTCTCTCGATGTGCAAAACTGATAGAGACATACCCCAAGCGAATTACAGCTGTAATCGCAGCAATCGGTGGCGCTACAAAGTATTAACTTAAGGGGGCTGAATAATTTTGCACGCCCAATTTTTCAGTTTTTGATTTGTTAAAAAGGTTTGAAATATCCAATAAATGTCGTTCCACTTCATGATTGTGTCCCACTTGTTGATTCTTCACAAAAAAATACAGTTTTATATCTTTATGTTTGAAGCCTGAAATGTGGCAAAAGGTTGCAAAGTTCAAGGGGGCCGAATACTTTCGCAAGGCACTGTAGCTAGCAAGTTTACTATAGCTACAGTAGTTGCCATGGTAACCAAACGAACAGACTTGCAGTCCTAGCTTGCTATTATAAAAATCAAATTCAACAATCTCAATAATGTTTTAAATTCGACTTTTGCTTTCAAAAGCAGCTCAAACAAAACATGTAAGAATGAACTATAGCCATTGAATTCTACCGTGCCGATTTACCGTGCATCATCGGGAAATAATGCACACTCTAGAATGCCCTTCAAGCCAATCAGAAACAGTGTTTATCAATGCCATGGTACAACTCTGTAACCACCCTGTAATAACCCTTTAATAACATGATACACTAGCAGAAGGAACCACTCAATTCACTGTTTGTTTGCAATTTAGGCTAAAGGAGCTGTTTTGGTATTGTCCAGTTTAATAGGTCTAGTCTGTGGTTTACTGTGAGGAACATTTTTTTTCTCACGCTCATCGTGATGATCCATGTTTTTGTATGTAAACAAAGTTACTGTACTTATGACACGGCATTACCAAGGTTTAAACATTGTCTCCTCATAGCATCTCATTATGTAGCTTTCTGTCTCCACATCTTAAACCCTCTACAAACATCAGCCTGCATTCATACGCCCACATTTCACTGTTCTGTTTATTTATCCAGGATTCTGAGAGGAGAAATTGGTGCCTATGCTTAAGTTAGATCTTAAAAATATAATTTCAGACCAACAAACAGACAAACAGAGCCAGCCAAAGGATAACAAACGGGAGAGGAGACAGAGGGGATGGAGAGAGCCAAACCCAGACGCCTGATGGCTCTGGTCTAGTCCTCTCCGGGACCCTCTTACTGTCCTGTGTTGGGATTGGCTGAGAAGTGCTGACTCATTGTGGAAGGCTTGACTGGCCAACAGATTCAATAATAAAAAGTGTCTGTCTGCCCAAAAACATAAATGGCACTGCAATGACAACATATTATGAGTCAGATTATTTGGTTGTTTGTTTTACACAATAGTGCTGATTTGAAGTTGTCTATTTGTAATCGATTCCTGCCTTATCAAAATGTAACATTTGATTCAAAATAAAACTAGCCTATGTATGAGCCTTGTTGTCAGTCTTCTGAAACTTATTTGATCCCATTACTTTTTCTTTAATGCACACATCAGAGAGAGTGTAGCCTAACTGATGCTGTCTGTGAAATACTTGGCAGTGTTCTATCTGTCCCCTGCCAGTCTGCCACTGAGGGCCAGTTCAAAGCAATCTGTATGAGTTCTGGTGTGAGTTTTGAGTGAGGAATGGTTTCTTAAATCGCTGGCCTGTCAGATCAGAGATCAGAGCCGGTCATACCAGGCCAGGATGTTTGGCCAGCTCTGTGCATTCAGACTGAGGGGAATCTTTGATGGAATCTGGTGTTTGTGTAATGTTGGGGGGCTGAGGAGAGTGTTAGTATGGGGTACTGGGGAGGCTTAGTGGTAGCAGCGCTGATGGGGAGGCAGGCAGTGGTGACGGTGTGGTGGGCAGGCATGGCGGTGTGGGGGGCAGACAGAGATGTCTGAAAGGGTTCCTTTGTGCCCCTAGTCCAGACCATCACACAGAACATACACCTAACCCCCTCTCACCTGTCAATCACTCCTACTTGGGGATATGAGAAACAGTACAATACATAGAGCTCAGATCAGAGTGAAGTGGACCACTACACTACATACTATCTGTGTAATTCAGAATAGGCAGGCCAGTTGTGTGTAACATGAGCTAACATCAGGATTTCCTTAACAAGCCCAGTTTGTAAACTCAGCCCATTGCTGTCTCCAGTAGGGATATCACCCCTGACAACCAAGGGGACATCTCTCTGACCACCCTCTCTACCCCCCAGGTTGTTCTCACAGTGACTCAGTCCTTCTGTAGCAGTAGAGAGAGATGAGGAGGGATGAAAGGGACGCATGCTGGAAGTAGTAAGTAAGTCAAAGTTTAGGAATAAGATGACTTAAATAAACCACTTAAGGTCTACGTTTGTGAGCAGTAAGTGAAATCACCCCCCTGTCAAGCTGCTGCTATCCCCCTCTCGGCCCTCTGCTCTCCCCAGAACCTTTCCTCCTGTCCAGTTCATTAACCTAAACAGCAGGGGAAAATCAGCCAAACCCCTAAAACCCAGACAAACTCTCAGAGGGGGGACCATATGACAGACCGATGATCAACACTCACACTGCCTGGGAAGTGTGTGTGTGGGCATGCTGTGTGTGCTTAAATGCTGGCTTGTGTGTGGGTTTGTTAGTGCACGCATCCTAGGTTGGGTATATATATATCACAAAACACTTATTTGCTCTCCTTAGCGTCTTTCTAAAACAGAACAGTGTCCTGGGATCGTGTGTGGGTGTGGGGTATATTATTTGAAGTGTGCAGATGTCCTAGGGCATAGTCCTATAAGGTTTTTATCTGTTCTTAAATATACCGTATAAAATACTTCCTATGAAAAAAGCTATTTCTCATATTCAGACCATACAACGTTTGTGTCACAAATGGCACCCAACTCACTATAGGCTAGTGCACTACCATAGGGATCTGGTCAATAGTAGTCCACTATATTAGGAATATGGTGCCATTTGGGACATAACTTGGGCTACATGCAGTCTTCCTTAACCAGAGAGCTCCTTTCTCCCTGGGCTTGTTAGCTCTGTTTCTGTTGCTTATCAAGACCTAGTAGGATCTAGTGTGACAGATCTACCAAATAGAGGGGCAGTCACTCTGTTTATAAGTCCCTTTCCAAGTAAAACAAACCTGCCATTTTAGCCCATTTAGAACAACTGCACTGAGGGAGAGAGAGCGAGACGTAGACTGGGAGGTGTTGCCTAGGGCGGCAGGTAGCCTAGCGGTTAAGAGCATTGGGCCAGTAACTGAATGGTTGCTGGTTATAATCCCTGAGCCGACTAGGTAAAAAATATTTCTATGTGGATTAGAGCATCTGCTATATGATTTAAATGTAAACAATGTCAATGTATAGCGAGACAATGCTTCTGGATCCGTAATGTGGTCAATGAGCACAAGCATTTCGCTACACTCGCATTAACATCTGCTAACCATGTGTATGTGACAAATAAAATTTGATTTGATTTGAGTAGGAAGATGTTTGATAATTAATTGATGATACCCTAGCAGCCGGTGTTTGGAGGATATTGGGCACGGGTGTTGATTATCACTTCATTATCAAACATCTTCCTACTCATTGGCCACATTACGGATGTTTTACCAACATATTCAAATATTGATTTACATATTTTCATTAACTTTATTTTGATAAATTTATTCATACTATTTCATCCTTCCACAAGATATAGTCCCGACACAAATCTAAGGTTGCTAACCAAGTCGGCTCGTTCGTTTTATCGGTTCTGTATCTATAAACGCGACCCAGTCGTTCTTTCTAAATGTTCTATTGCCATGCTACTGGCCGGCAACGTTCTTATGCCTTGCTTGCTAGCTAGCCAACTACAGCTAATTTACAGTCACGTCAAACAGTGCAGCCAGAATAACAACAAAGTATCTACATTTGCATTTGTTTAAGCTGTTTTCTAGTGACATTGTAGTTGGCTACATCCATAAATGAGCTAATGATGCGTGATTTCACCTGGCATAGAAAATGTGCTCTTTCATCAGGACACCGTTGTTCAGAGGAGCTAGCCAACAACACAGCTAACACAACACCAACACAGCTAACACAACACCAACACAGCTAACACAACACCAACACAGCTAACACAACACCAACACAGCTAACACAACACCAACACAGCTAACACAACACCAACACAGCTAGCACAACACCAACACAGCTAACACAACACCAACACAGCTAACACAGCACCAACACAGCTAACACAACACCAACACAGCTAACACAACACCAACACAGCTAACACAACACCAACACAGCTAACACAACACCAACACAGCTAACACAACACCAACACAGCTAACACAACACCAACACAGCTAACACAACACCAACACCGTTAACATGGTCACTTCAAGTTGAAGTGGGAAAGACTGCAAACTAGCATTTCGTTTCCTTTGACGGGTTTTCTATTGACATTTCTTTTTATATGGCCATAAAAATTTTGACTGTCAGAGAAACGCTGCCTGTCTGTCTCCTCCCGACTCCGTACACGTTCATTACTATGGGACAGCTGGAGATTGTTTCAGTATTGAAATCCAATGTTGCAAATGTCAGAGAGACAGATGGCAAGGTTTATACAAATCTCCGTTATTGAAAACCAAATGCTAGTCTAAAAGAAATGGGAGATATTGTCTAGATGCTTTTTACATTAGCGATCACGTGTATTAATTGTCTGGCTGGGCTGCTGAGACAGTGGATTGTGCAGTGAGATGGAACCGAGTAAATAGGCATTTCAACGTAAACTTGTGGACTAGACATCGGTTGGAATGCGTTTTTAACGAATCAGCTTCCAGGATTAGACCCACCCGTTGTATAAACACAGGATAAACCACGAGAACGTTAAGAAGAAACCGGCAGAGAGAACAGGAGAGAGCAGTCCTTAACTGCCTTTTTATATGACTTTAATTGTTATTAATGTACTGTGTGCATTGTCTAGCCTACTTGATTTTCAGGTGGTTTATTGTAGGCTTTCCAAAGAGGGTCCTTTAGTGCCCCCTAGAGGATTTATGTAGAACTAATAAACAAAACAATCTGCAGTACAGTCATGCAAATACTGTTGCTTAGCTTACCTGTTTTTTTTTTTCTTCACATTTTTTCAGTAACAGTATGACGCATGGCAATGAACAATAACCTAGTGAAACCTGAATAGGCAGTCCTATTCTGGAGTTCATTTTGATACAGCTTAGTTTTGTTTCTGTTCCTGTCATATCTAAGAGCTTGGTCAATATAATGGACATAGTCCTACATAAAATGTTTATTCAAAATGTAACATCTATGCCTCAATTGTCACTGACAGGGTTGTTCCACTAGCTTGTGACGTGTGGCTCGTGCAAGAGCCTCCGTGCTCTGTCTGTGTGTGTTACAGAGTGGAGGGGTCTGGGCACTGTTCCCGTGTCCATGCATGGCCCCCAGAGTAAAGTAAACACAGCGCTCTTTTCTCATCCCAGCCGTCAGCATGCTCTCCCCAGGCCCGAGCCAGAGACCACACAGCCAGACCACACACACACACACTGCCCAGACCCCTCCACTCCGCAGCACAGATCCCTCCACACACTCTCTCACATACACAGAGACCACACAGCTCCAGCTCGGGCCCCTCGCATGCAACCGAGCAGAGCTGTCATTCTTCCTAGCCTGTGTGTGTGTGTACACAAGATGGGGATAGAAACACTCCTGTTGAGGAAACACAACAGTTGTAGACATTTTGTGCAGAAGAAGACAGACTAACCCCTATATTCCCCACTGCCCCCTCCACTCAAACTCCCCTTCTAAAGATATGGGCTTGATGAACGACAGACGAGGCGCTTGTTTAAGGCCTGTTAGCCTCTTATCTTCTCCATGTCAGATCCCCTGCCCCTAGATAACCTCTGACAAGCACACTGCAGCAGAGGTTAGATTAGGCTGCATGAGTTGGTCCTACATCCCCTTTGAGTTATCAGACCGCCATCTCTGTAGTGTGTGTGTGTGTGAACTCATATTATAGCCTAGTAGAACTGCTGTTCTATCATTCTTTGTGTGTAGCTAGCTAGGTGCCACACTGGTGTGTGTGTGTGTGTGTGTGTGTGTGTGTGTGTGTGTGTGTGTGTGTGTGTGTGTGTGTGTGTGTGTGTGTGTGTGTGTGTGTGTGTGTGTGTGTGTGTGTGGCTAGCTAGGTGCCACTGGAGTGTGTGTGTGTGTGTAGCTAGCTAGGTGCCACTCTGGAGTGGTTGGATGTGTGCTTTTGTGAATGTGCTGAATAATTTTGAAGGAGTGTTTTTTTAAAAACATTTTTTACATGTTGTATTTTTTGTAAACTTCGTCTTATTAAACTTGTTGAGTTTATCAAAAAATGTACACTGAGATGATGATGCTGCATCACCGTTGGTTCCCTTGTTGCTGCTGTGTTCCGTGTGAGCTCCTGTCTTGTTTGTAGAGAACGTGTTTTGGCTTTAGTGTTAGAAAGCAAAGTGGTTACAGAGAGGTAAGGTTGTTCAACCTCAACCAGACCTGGCACCTATTTCTTAACACACATCTGTGATGAAAAATGTCTTGGACACCACTTGTTCTACAGGCTTTTTAGACCTCCTCGTATATTTTCCTCCATTTTAAATTATAAAATGCTAAACAGTTTCAAATTTTATGAAGATTTTATTTTTTTAGCCATCTTTTAGCTGTTTCTCTTCCATGCTGGCATATCATCTCTACGGTGATGATTGGTGTTTGTTCTGTGAGTGACAGTGGGGGGAAAGGTTGCGGAGGGGTGTTAAAGGCGGGGGGGATTGAGAAGCTCAGTTCTGGTGACTTTTTAAAAGGACATTCTACTCCAAAATGACTGAAAATATACGTATGCTGACTCCATCTAACATATAATTTCCAACTCCAGAAATGAGCCCAATAGCATATTGATAAAATGATTTGTTTAAATTATTTTAACATATTGGGCCATGTATATAGCCTATGCATGGTCCATATGAACAGATAAGCTATTAGCAATAAACATTATAACCTGTTGCCCAACTGATGCAGCAAAGTGCAAATAAATAGGCTGGAGCATTGACCCAATTGGGCTAATCATTAGCCAGATCCCAAATGTGATATTTTAACTAGATATTATCCTATTGATAAATCAAATCAAATCAAATTTTATTTGTCACATACACATGGTTAGCAGATGTTAATGCGAGTGTAGCGAAATGCTTGTGCTTCTAGTTCTGACAATGCAGTAATAACCAACAAGTAATCTAACTAACAATTCCAAAACTACTGTCTTATACACAGTGTAAGGGGATAAAGAATATGTACATAAGGATATATGAATGAGTGATGGTACAGAGCAGCATAGGCAAGATACAGTAGCTGATATCGAGTACAGTATATACATATGAGATGAGTATGTAAACAAAGTGGCATAGTTTAAGTGGCTAGTGATACGTGTATTACATAAGGATGCAGTCGATGATATAGAGTACAGTATATACGTATGCATATGAGATGAATAATGTAGGGTATGTAAACATTATATAAGGTAGCATTGTTTAAAGTGGCTAGTGATATATTTACATCATTTCCCATCAATTCCCATTATTAAAGTGGCTGGAGTTGAGTCAGTGTGCAAGTTTTATGTCCCCAAAAACTTGCACAGTGATTATAATGTAGGCCTACCTGTTGGTGTAACTTGGGGTGACTTTCCACCCGGGGTAACACGCACACAGCCTGTACTTCTCACAGAAACCACTTCATGTCACAAGTTTTCCCCCCCAACACTTTCTCTGGTTGCCACTACTCTTGATCAACAAAAAATATTATCTGTCTCATTACCATTTCTAAGTCACTTCCAAAAAATGATTTTGAGGTAGAGTTGCGTTCTACCCCAAGTTACCCTACAATTGACCGGTGTTACATTCAGCCCCACTCTCCCCTATGCACTCACTGTGAATTGCAGAGCAGTAACATGCTTAACCATGTTTAGCAGTTACACTGGTGGGCACCGAAGACAATCAGTTAATAAAACCTTGGAAGAGTTCAGTGTTGGATAGCCATAGCTAGCTAGCATCCCTCTCTTTTTGAGCCGGGTGTTTGAGTAGGCTAAACTAACTAGCTGCGTTCGCTAGCTAAGTAAATGAAAGTGAAAAAAAGACACTGAAATATAGCTAGCTGTCTCTCTGCCTCTTTCCCGCGTCTTCAGTTTTGAATAAATTCATTTGTTAATTGTTCAACTACTCACCAGATGTTATGCACTGCACTGCTAGCTAGCTGTAGCTTATGCTTTCAGTACAATAATTATTATTTGATCTTTTGATTGGGTGGAAAACATGTCAGTTCATGCTGCAAGAGCTTTGATACGTTGGAGGACATCCATAGGTACTAAGAGCTTATTTCTCTCACATTTTGGGCACATCCTTGTTATGAATATTTCTTCTTTACCAAGATAATCCATCCACCTGACAGGTATGGAATATCAAGAAGCTGATTAAACAGCATGATCATTACACAGGTGCACCTTGTGCTGGGGACAATAAAAGGCCTCTATAAAATGTGCAGCTTTGTCACGTAACACAATGCCACAGATGGCTCAAGATTTGAGGGAGTGTGCAATTGGCGTGCTGACTGCAGGAATGTCCACCAGAGCTGTTGTCAGAGAATTGAATGTTCATTTCTCTACCATAAGCCACTTCCAATGTCATTTTAGAGGATTTGGCAGTACGTCCAACTGTCCTCAACCGCAGACCATGTGTAACCACACCAGCCCAGAACCTCCACATCCAGCTTCTTCACCTGCAGGATCATCTGAGACCAGCCATCCAGACAGCTGATTAAACTGAGGAATATTTCTGTCTGTAATAAAGCCCTTTTGTGGGGAAAAACTAATTCTGATTGGCTGGGCCTGGCTCTACAGTAGGGGGAGCTGGCTCCCAAGTGGGTGGGCCTATGCCCTCCCAGGCTGCGTTCCTACACAGTCATGTGAAATTTTTGTTAAGTTTTATCTAAAAATGATTAACTAAATTATTCAAATCCACTGAGGAGGATGGTCCTCCCCTTCGTCCTCTGAGGAGCCTCCACTGCGGTTACATGGCCTACACACACACCCTCTAGATATATTAGGGTAGGGATAGCTATTCGGTCTCTTACACAAACACACACGTTGTGTAGGTTAGGCTATGTGGAATCGATGAGGGAGAGCAGCTTTATTTATCCTGCTCTCTGAGGTTTACATTCCTCCTTTCCTCCCCCCCTTTCTCTCTCTCTTAGTCCGGTCAGAGCTCCTACCAGCACCCTCATGTCCTCCTGTGTTTGTAGACATTGTAGCCTTCACAGTGAAACTCTTTTAAATATAAGCCTTTTAAGATATTCTAGTCTGTATAATAAAACATTATAAAGGTTCATACATGCTTATAAATAATAACACATGAGCCTATAGCTGTGCTGTACACATTACAGCTGTTTTTATGTCTCTTGGTTTCTGCATTAGACTAATATCCGTGTTACGTGTCCTTCTGTCTTTCCCTCTCCCCTGCCGTGTTCACAGGTTGCTGACTGACTTTCTTTGTGTTCCTGCACACACGTGACCACCACCATGTCTCGTGCCCACCAGCCCCCCCTGGTGACGGGCATCTCACCCAACGAGGGCACTTCATGGACCAAGGTCACCATCCGAGGAGAGAACCTGGGTACTGGCCCCGCAGACCTCGTTGGTACGAGTATGATACACACATTCACATGCAAGCACAAACTTACACACACACAGGCACGAATGTACACACACACACTTGTTATTTTGCATTCGACTTCTTGACAGTCAATTCACTTCCATTTAAAAAAAAAATAGATTGCCCACCTTTCTGCAATGTAATTCATTGCTGCGGTTGTTTTTGATACGTACCAAACTGAATAATTTTATGCAAGTGTTTTCACTGGCATTGTCGATAATTGTTTGTGTGTGTTGTGTATGAGAGAGAGAGTGTGGTATTCTCTGGCTCTTCCCAGTCTGTGCGGTAGAGTTCATGCCGTTATGACCCTTCATCAGAGTCAGACTGAGTGACTTTTATTAATTTACCCAGAGCCTGGCTAGCCTACAGTCTACCACAGAACACACTGGACCTTAGTCAGCCGTGGTCAGGCTCTGCTTACATTACACAGTGTTTGTTGCTGTTTATCAAATGAAAGGTTTTCATTAATTTTTCAAGGGGAAAATACTTTTTTATGATTCTAGATTAAATTACTTTTCGTTTCTTTCAACTGAGTGAAACCTCTGCCTAATTCACAATCTTTTATACCCGGCCAAGATTATGAATTTTAACCCATATTCATTTTGTTTAAAAATAAGACTGTAGTAAAGGTTTTAGAACATAATTAAACAATAATTTTAGGCCTACATTTAAAAGACGTGATTTAAATGCTGAAACAAATGATGTCTGAATAATATGTTATTTTAGGTTTTTGGTATGTGTTAATTGAATTTAGACCTAAAATAATATTTTCTAACCTTTGTGGTAAAGATGTATTTGTCAAAATGTTGAATTTAAAATGTAAAGATTATTATAGCATTGACGGGAATCTTTTATTAATATGGTAGTCAATATGTAGGGATATTAGTTATGATGATTTATTGTTAAAAAGGAGACATTTTGTTACCACAAAAAATATAAATTTGATACTCTAACTAAATACTGCATATACTGTTTTTATTCAATTTGATCGAAATGTAATTGACCAAAGCTATTCAATTATTTAGAATTATGGGTTAATTGTTTTTACAGAATTACAATAATTGTTTTGTTTTAAATATATACAGTATCAGTCAAAAGTTTGGACACCTACTCATTCACGGGTTTTTCTTTATTTTACTATTTTTTACATTCAAGAATAATAGTGAAGACGTCAAACACCCCAGAAAGTGTTAAACAAATCAAAATATATTTTATATTTGAGATTCTTCAAAGTAGCCACCCTTTGCCTTGATGACAGCTTTGTACACTCTTGGCATTCTCTTAACCAGCTTCATGAGGCAGTCACCTGGAATGCATTTCCATTAACAGGTGTGCCTTGCTAAAAGTTAATTTGTGGAATGTCTTTCCTTAATGTGTTTGAGCCAATCATTTGTGTTGTGACAAGGTAGGGGTGGTATACAGAAAATAGCCCTATTTGGTAAAATACCAAGTCCATATTATGGCAAGAACAGCTCCAATAAGCAAAGAGAAATCACAGTCCATTCTTACTTTGACTGACCTTCATGGTCTTAAAATGGAACATTTCAAGAACTTTGAACGTTTCTTCAAGTTCAGTCACAAAAACCATCAAGCGCTATGATGAAACTGGCTCTCATGAGGACCGCTAGAGGAAAGGAAGACCCAGAGTTACCTCTGCTGCAGAGGATAAGTTCAAAACAGTTACCAGCCTCAAAAATTGCAGCTCAAATAAATGCAACAGACACATTTTAACATCAACTGTTCAGAGGAGACTGCGTGAATCAGGCCTTCATGGTCAAATTGCTGCAAATTAACCACTAACACCAATGAGAAGAAGAAACTTGCTTGGGCCAAGAAACACGAGCAATGGACATTAGACCGGTGTAAATCTGTCCTTTGGTCTGATGAGTACCAATTTTTTATTTTTGGTTACAACCGCCATGAGACGCAGAGTAGGTGAACGGATGATCTCCGCATGTGTGGTTCCCACCGCGAAGCATGGAGGTGTAATGGTGTGGGGGTGCTTTGCTGGTGACACTCAGTGATTTATTTAGAATTCAAGGCACACTTAACCAGCATGGCTACCACAGCATTCTGTAGCGATACACCATCTCATCTGGTATGCGTTTAGTGGGACTATAATTTATTTTTCAACAGGAAAATGACCCAAAACACACCTTCAGGCTGTGTAAGGGCTATTTGATCAAGAATAAAAGTGATGGAGTGCTGCATCAGTTGACCTGGCCTCCACAATCACCCAACCTCAACCCAATTGAGATGGTTTTGGATGGGTTGGACTGCAGAGTGAAGGAAAAGCAGTGCTTAGAATATGTGGGAACTCCTTCAAGACTGTTGGAAAAGCATTCCAGGTGAAGCTGGTTGAGAGAATGCCAAGTGTGTAAAACTGTCATCAAGGCAAAGAGTGCTACTTTGAAGAATCTCAAATATATTATAACTTTTTGGGTTGCTACATGATTCCATATGTGTTATTTCATAGTTTTGATGTCTTCACTATCATTCTACAATGTAGAAAATAGTAAAAATAAAGAAACACCCTTGAATAAGTAGGTGTTTCCAAACATTTTTGGTATGACTGGTACTGCATATATATTTTGGGGTTTGACATTTTTCACATTTCTGGCAAATTTAAGTTGTGCTAATGTAAAGAAAATAACTTGTACTTCCACAATTCCTTTAGCTGCTATTTCAATATTTTTATTTATTTTATTTTACCTTTATTTAACCAGGTAGGCTAGTTGAGAACAAGTTCTCATTTGCAACCTGGCCAAGATAAAGCAAAGCAGTGTGACACAGACAACAACACAGTTACATATGGAGTAAACAATAAACAAGCCAATAACACAATAAACAAGTCAGTAACACAATAAACAAGTCAATGACACAGTAGAAAAAAGAAAGTCGACATACCTCCTCATGCCTTTTGCACACAATGTATGGCAATAAATAGGCCATAGGAGCAAATAATTACAATTTAGCAGATTAACACTGGAGTGATAAATGAGCAGATGACGATTTGCAAGTACAGATACTGGTGTGCAAAAGAGCAGAAAAGTAAATAAAATAAAAACTGTATGGGGATGAGGTAGGTAGATTGGGTGGGCTATTTACAGATGGACTATGTACAGCTGCAGCGATCGGTTAGCTGCTCAGGTAGTTGATGTTTAAAGTTGGTGAGGGAAATTAACATCTCCAAATTCAGTGATTTTTGCAATTCGTTCCAGTCACTGGCAGCAGAGAACTGGAAGGAAAGGCGGCCAAATGAGGTGTTGGCTTTGGGGATGATCAGTGAGATATGCCTGCTGGAACGTGTGCTACGGGTGGGTGTTGTTATCGTGACCAGTGAACTGAGATAAGGCGGAGCTATACCTAGCATAGACTTATAGATGACCTGGAGCCAGTGGGTTGTGTAACATCTGTTGCTTAAAATGAAACTCTGTGGATAGTCTATGTTTATTTTGATGTAAATGCCCTGAATTTGTGGCATTGTCAAAATGCCACCACTCATTTCCCTAGAATTTCAGTATTATATACAAAAGTATGTGGACACCCCTTCAAATTAGTGGATCGTAAGTGCTGTTATTGTGAAGTGAAAATGTCTAGGAGCAACAACGGCTCAGCCGCGAAGTGGTAGGCCACACAAGCTCACAGAAAGGGACCGCCATTGACGCGCAGACAAATCTTCTGTCCTCGGTTGCAACACTCATTTCCTGAGTTTCAAACTGCCTCTGGAAGCAACGTCAGCAGAAGGACTGTTTGTCGGGAGATTCATGAAATGGGTTTCCATGGATGAGCAGCTCCAGGCAAGCCTAAGTTCACCATGCGCAATGCCAAGCATCAGCTGGTGTGCTGTAAAGTTTGGACTCTGGAGCAGTGGAAACACGCTCTCTGGAGTGATGAATCACGCTTCATCATCTGGCGGTCTGACGGACAAATCTGGGTTTACTGGATGCCAGGAAAACGCTACCTGCCCCAATGCATAGTGCAAACTGTAAAGTTTTGTGGAGGAGGAATAATGGTCTGGGGCTGTTCTTTGTAGTTCGGGCTAGGCTGTTTAGTTCCAGTGAAGGGAAATCTTACCGCGATTCTGTGCTTCCAAAGTTGTGGCAACAGTTTGGGGAAGGCCTGTTTCAGCATGTTGCTCCTGTGCACAAAGTGAGGTCCATACAGAAATGGTTTGTCAAAATCAGTGAGGAAGAACTTGACTGGCCTGCACAGAGCCCTGACCTCAACCCCATCGAACACCTTTTGGATGAATTGGAACGCCGACAGCGAGCCAGGCCTAATCGCCCAACATCAGTGCCCGACCTCGCTAATACTATTGTGGCTGAATGAAATCAAGTCCCTGCAGCAATGTTCCAACATCTAGTGGAAAACCTCAGAAGAGTGGAGGCTGTTATAGCAGCAAAGGGGGGGGACCAACTCCATATTAATGCCCATGATTTTGGAATGAGATGTTTGATGTGTAGTGCATTTCTGACCACTAATATCTCTGTAGCCTGAAATTAGATGTTGGATAGCAACAGGCGTGTGTTAGTTAGTTAGTGCATCTACTGTATATTCAAACAAAACAACCAGTACAGAACAAAGGCAGGAAATGTCCTTTGTTACTGTTTTATTATTTACAGTTTGTTTCAGTGGTTATTTGTTGATCATCTCTCACAGGATTTTATGATGTTTAAGTGCAGTCATCTGTAGCTCTCTGTAGCTCCCTTTGGTCAGATAAATCAAATGGGGGGGGGGTTTCACTTTCTCTCTTTTTAGTCTCTCTCTTTCTTCTCTCTCGATCACTTTCTTTCTCTCTAAACTTCTCTTTACTCCATGAGAAGGGTCAGATAGAAAGATAAATAAAAGAGAAAGTGTAGAAGTAGAGTAAATAGATCTGTAATGAGCCACTTAACAGTGAAGTGACAGCACTCTCAGTGTGGAGAGAATGATGAAGCTGTGGCAGACTTGCCAGGGCTACACAGGACTGACTGGACCCTGGGCTGAACTTTGACCCCCTAAAGACAGGTTTATTAAACTGCTGTTTGTGTCATTGTGTCATGCCTCTTCTCTCAATGTGTCTCTGTGTTATTACTTGTCCTGTTGCTGTAAGCGTGCCTATATATTTCTCTCTCTCTCAGGTCTCTCCATCTGTGGTCACAACTGCCTGCTGACGGGTGAGTGGATGTCAGCCAGTAAGATAGTGTGTCATGTGGGCCCAGCCAAAGACGATAAGGGAGAGATCATCGTCAGCACCAAGTCAGGAGGACACGGCACTTCCACCGTCTCCTTCAAGCTGCTCAAGGCTGAGAAGATCGGTAAGATGGCTGCTCTCTGTAACTACTCCAGTTCTAATACAAGTCTCTCTGTCAATCATCAGAGGAAATCTAGAATGACTACTCAGTGGCACAAGTACAGACAATCTTCCTCGGTATTACCAAGCAGAGGCAGCAGGGAACTACAGTATGGATACTCATACTGTTTTGTCCTGTGTTGCTGTACAAACTGTATAGTAGCTCTGTCCGGTACTATTATTGTGTGTGTGTGTGATCTCGGCTGTCCCTCAGTGATGATGTGTGTCTGTGCTCTAGGTATCCTGGACCAGTCTGCTGTGTGGGTGGATGAGATGAACTATTACGACATGAGAACCGACCGCAACAAGGGCATCTCTCCCCTCTCCCTACGCCCCAGCAATCCATTGGGCATCGACGTAGACAAGTAGGGACATACACACACACACACGCGCATGCTACACACACACACACAAGACACGCATGCATGCACACACTACACACACACCACACACACACACACACATACATAAACACACAGGTTCTAGTCTTTGAGTCATGGTTTAGGTCTGTAAACAGAAACAAAGGATCCCCATGTGGAGGTGTTTGAAATGTTATGCCAACACAGCAATGGCTCAACTGGATTTAACCGCTGAACAACGCACTGGAGACAAAATCATTGTGTTTAAAGGAGAGAGAAGAAAAGAAGAAAGGAAATAGTTGAAAAGAAAGAGTGCAGCCCACCACACATGGTCATAGGAGGCGTGTGGTGTGGTCTCAGCCTCCCACGCGCCTGGCAGAGAAAGCACAGCCTGTAATGTATAGTTGAGTTTGTATAGTTCTGGTATGTCTGTGCTCTAGGCCCTCTGGTGTTTGTTTGGTTTAGAGGGGGCAGGGGCCAAGTGACCACTCGTGGCCAGGGAGGTTAGCCCCTGACTGAGCCGCAAACCCTCCATGTCCAGGGTCACTTTCCTGGGCCTACTGGTAGGCTGCAACCCATAGAACGAGTCAGTTATCCCGAACTGAGAAACCACGGTTTCTTCTCTTCATGTTATTAGCCACATTAAAGACATTCTCTGGTACTTTGGCGACTAGTAAGTTTGTTTTTTTAAACCGCCCAATTTGGGCTGGATGTGTTTATGTGTAATTCACACATGCATAATCTATGAGCAAAGTTGCTCTCTTACATTAATTAGCTATGAAATCCCTAGTTTTAAACCAACTGCTTTCTGGAAGCTGTGCGGCGCCATTTCCCCCCACTTGGGCCAGCCCCCTAGCAATTCGAGTTTCAGCCAATGAGCTTCAGCCCTTCGCCATTTTGGTGACTGTTCGCAAGACGTACACACAGTAGAGAGCGATCAATGACGTAACGTAGTAAGCCATTTTTGTGGATCGCTTTTGGCTCATGGATGCTACTTTCAGAGCTGCTGGCTAAAAAGTATGCAAAAAGATGGGAGAATATCTAGTAAAGACACTGGTCCATTAAAATGGACACACACACTGCACAGTACACACACACACACACACACACACACACACACACACACACACACACATCACATGAATGAATGTAGCCAATGCTGTTTATTGAAGAGACAGTGGGTAGCTGTCCGACCAGACACAGCTGACCAGGAGAAGTGGAGTGGACGGAGTCGGACAACCTTTTAGTGAATCGTTTAGTAATTCAATAAGTTTCAACCCATGATTATAATTACGAGGTCTTGAACCAGTTTGAACAAGTTTGTCTGGTGGTGATGTCACTGGCTGGTTATTATTGCCGAGAGGTCAGACAGGAAGTCATCTTGTCGGTCTGCAAAACACTTCCTGGGGATGTCATCATCAACCTGTTCCTTTTTATTTTGGTCCACACGCTACAGAGTAACAAACCTCGTCCGAGCCGCAATGCTCCAGTAATTATGTCCCAACTGTAACTGCTTGTTTTGAGTTCGCCGACTGAACTGCATGAATAGTAAGAGCAAAGTTTCTCTCAGCGTATACGTATGTTCTTCCTGTCTGTAGAGCAAAGCAGCAGATCCGTAACATGTGAGAGCAGGCTTTGATAACGTGCCAGGTATGGAGATGAGGGAATAACTTAACGGACTGAGAAAGTTGTTTCTCTCTCTTTTGCTTCCTGACTCTCTCTCTGTCTCTGTCTCTTTCGAGATACATGTGTAAATTGAATATGCCACTTTGCAGAAGCTTTGTAAAGTGACCTACAGTGCATCCGTTTTTAGTATGTTCACTTGATCTTTGCGCAAATTCAATCTGTAAACTTTGTTGTTCACGCCACACTCTTACCAACTGAGCAACAAAGTTACAAGGTCGTTAAGAAGAGCATGGGTACTTTGAATGGAAAGTGTGGTGAGAGTTCTATGGTGATCAAACCCCCTCTCTCTCCCACTTCTTTCCCATGACAACCCATCGTTACATCTTTTCTGAGATAATTCTGCTCTATGATGTTTGTGTGTGTGCATGCATGCGTGTGTGTGTAATCACTCCCTGAGGGCTCAGTGTGCTCCAGTACATTACAGTGGAGGCTGGATGGGGGGGGTTAGGGTTTAGTTAGTGTAGCCCACGGGTCATTACCACAGATCAAACCTTCCTAATGAGCTCTGGGTCCTCAAGGGGCACCCAGGCGTCACACACTGCTCTTCCCACGCCCGGGCCTCTCTCCTTGGGCACAGCCTGGCCTCACACTGACCCCTGCTGGATGACTTTATACAAACACCCCAACTCACCTTTCACCTCATTACATTATAAGAAGGACATTCTTGTTATTTTGTACAATGTCATGGATATGTTATTTCTTATTTGTGAAACTATGTACAGTTGTAAGCATTACCTATTATGTGTTGTTTGTGTAGATTGTGTTCAATTTTCAACTTCATTGTCAAAGAGAGAAATGGGCTAAGCAGCATAATCTATAATACTGTGTTTGCTTTTAACGAAATGTGCCTGAATACATTATCCGTATGGGTGATCAAGAGAAATCCAACCCACAATCACTCTACCAACTGACCCAAACAGGACCACAGCATGACCATACAGGACCACAGCATGACCATACAGGACCACAGCATGACCATACAGGACCACAGCATGACCATACAGGACCACAGCATGACCGTACAGGACCACAGCATGACCATACAGGACCACAGCATGACCATACAGGACCACAGCATGACCGTACAGGACCACAGCATGACCGTACAGGACCACAGCATGACCATACAGGACCACAGCATGACCATACAGTACCACAGCATGACCATACAGGACCACAGCATGACCATACAGGACCACAGCATGACCATACAGGACCACAGCATGATCGTACAGGACCACAGCATGATCGTACAGGACCACAGCATGACCGTACAGGACCACAACATGACCGTACAGGACCACAACATGACCGTACAGTACCACAGCATGACCGTACAGGACCACAGCATGACCGTACAGGACCACAGCATGACCGTACAGGACCACAGCATGACCGTACAGGACCACAGGACCACAGCATGACCGTACAGGACCACAGCATGACCGTACAGGACCACAGCATGACTGTACAGGACCACAGCATGGACCACAGCATGACTGTACAGGACCACAGCATGACTGTACAGGACCACAGCATGACTGTACAGGACCACAGCATGACCGTACAGGACCACAGCATGACCGTACAGGACCACAGCATGACCGTACAGGACCACAGCATGACCGTACAGGACCACAGCAGGACCACAGCATGACCGTACAGGACCACAGCATGACCGTACAGGACCACAGCATGACCGTACAGGACCACAGCATGACCGTACAGGACCACAGCATGACCGTACATAGAAGATATAAAACATACATTTCACAGGGTTTCTTAGTAATCCGTTTTCTCCCCCAGGGGTAAGGTCCCTCTGAAAGATCTGGAGGCCATGTTCCCAGGGGTGAGTGGAGATTTCACCAGCGAGAACTTCTCAGCCACCTGGTACCTAATCGAGAACCACTCTGTCACCAGGTAGGTCAGGCCGACCTACCTATCTATTTTCTACGACCTCTGGGTCAGACACACAGCCAATCACAAGTATATTTCTCCTGTACCAGCCAGCGCACCATCCCAACTAATATGTTGATAAACGTCAGCCCTCTAGCCAAGAGATCAGTCAGAAACACTGTTGGAAGTAATGCAGTGACTTGGCACAAAACTTTTGAATGTTGTCTTTATCATCCAATCACAATTTATTTCAAATGCATTTAACAAAAGCCTCAATACAGTTTACAAAAAAAAACATTTTAATTTTTACGTGGTTCTCAGTCCATCCAATCAATCCACTGACCCAGAAACAGAGCTAGCCTGTAAATAAATACAATCTAGCTCCAATCCCTGTTGATCCCTGACCCCTGACTTGGCACAAGAAAACTTTGGACATGTGGAGGAATTGTCCTTTCTCTTGTTGACTTCTGACCCCTGGTCTCTGTCATACTAGGACAGTGTTTGTCAGCATGTCTGTCAGGTTATTATTAGTCTCTCCTGGTTTCCTCCCTGTCATCCATCATGGTTCCCCTCCATCTAACCCCCCAGTCTAGCGGATGGATCCTGTCTGCTCCTGGCCAGCAACTGCAGGGCTGCAGACTCCACTGGGTTGGGCTGTTTTGGGTTGACAGGGCCTGTGTTTCTTCCTCCAGAGGAAACTTACATTCACTCCCAAAGTACACACACGCATGCTTGTGCGGACTCTCACTTGTGTGTGTTACACATAGAAAATCGTACGCACACACACACTCCTCTGATTGATGGGATGGTGTCACACATGGAAGTAAACAGAGTTTTTAACTTTCACATCCCACTTTTCTTTCTCATCTCGCTCCCACTTTCCCTCCCTCCCCCTCTCAGTTTTGACCAGTTGCGTATGGCAGCCAGTAACCTGAAAAAGCAGGCCACTAGGAAGAACGAGGGCAGTCTGGCCTACGTGAAGGGAGGCCTCAGCACTTTCTTTGAGGCACAGGACGCCCTCGCAGGTAAAGATACAGTACACGTTACACACAGACTATACACAGAGTATGTGTTTTTTACACTGTACATCAATACTACACAGAGAGTGTGTGGTGTATACATTGTATGTGTGTTATTACACAGGTAGATGATAACCGCATAAAGACAATGAATGTAAACATGTTTCAGGGTTGAAGGTACTTGGCTCTCATGATGCAAGTAAGAGTTTGTGAGGCTCTGGTCTATTGCAGTGTGTGTTTGACTAATATCCTTTACAGACATAGAACACTTCTACATTAACGTGTTGATAGCGACAGTAGATAACCTTTCAGACAATTTTTAAAAGTGCCGCATCAGGAGCATCTGTACCTTTTCTGACAGTAGAATTCTGCTCCAGCATATAATGACCGGTATTGTTTCCCTGACAATAAACCTTCCTGATTGATGTGCTGCTGTGTTTTTTTTAAATGGCGTTTTATTTTATGATAGTTTTCTTTCTACTAAATTTCTTGGTAAGTCACAGTATTTAATTAACTTTTTTTAGGAGAGAGTGGGCTGCTGGCAGGCAGGGCGCAGGCAGGCAGGGCGCAGGCAGCTCGAGATTATTTGATTGGCAGTTCTTGTCCCATAGTGATGGACGTCAATCCTGCTTCAGAGGAGGTATTCCATTATAGACAAGTAAAATGCCTGTTCAGTGGTGCTTCAAAACTATCTCCAGAGATGGTTTTGTGTCGTCTTTTGAAATAGTGTACCCTTAGCCGAGGCACTTTCAAGGCGGCACATTCCATCTGTCTGAAAAGAGTATAAGACCGGTATGGTTTGGGATATCATTAGTGTGGTGTTTTACAGTGGGAGTTAGTATAAGACCGGTATGGTTTGGGATATCATTAGTGTGGTGTTTTACAGTGGGAGTTAGTATAAGACAGGTATGGTTTGGGATATCATTAGTGTGGTGTTTTACAGTGGGAGTTAGTATAAGACAGGTATGGTTTGGGATATCATTAGGGTGGTGTTTTACAGTGGGAGTTTATAAGACAGGTATGGTTTGAGATATCATTAGTGTGGTGTTTTACAGTGGGAGTTACAAAGACAGGTATGGTTTGGGATATCATTAGGGTGGTGTTTTACAGTGGGAGTTAGTATAAGACAGGTATGGTTTGGGATATCATTAGTGTGGTGTTTTACAGTGGGAGTTAGTATAAGACAGGTATGGTTTGGGATATCATTAGTGTGGTGTTTTACAGTGGGAGTTAGAATAAGACAGGTATGGTTTGGGATATCATTAGTGTGGTGTTTTACAGTGGGAGTTAGAATAAGACAGGTATGGTTTGGGATATCATTAGTGTGGTGTTTTACAGTGGGAGTTAGAATATGACAGGTATGGTTTGGGATATCATTAGTGTGGTGTTTTACAGTGGGAGTTAGAATATGACAGGTATGGTTTGGGATATCATTAGGGTGGTGTTTTACAGTGGGAGTTAGTATAAGACAGGTATGGTTTGGGATATCATTAGGGTGGTGTTTTACAGTGGGAGTTAGTATAAGACAGGTATGGTTTGGGATATCATTAGTGTGGTGTTTTACAGTGGGAGTTAGAATATGACAGGTATGGTTTGGGATATCATTTAGTGTGGTGTTTTACAGTGGGAGTTAGTATAAGACAGGTATGGTTTGGGATATCATTAGTGTGGTGTTTTACAGTGGGAGTTAGAATAAGACAGGTATGGTTTGGGATATCATTAGTGTGGTGTTTTACAGTGGGAGTTAGAATAAGACAGGTATGGTTTGGGATATCATTAGTGTGGTGTTTTACAGTGGGAGTTAGTATAAGACAGGTATGGTTTGGGATATCATTAGTGTGGTGTTTTACAGTGGGAGTTAGAATAAGACAGGTATGGTTTGGGATATCATTAGTGTGGTGTTTTACAGTGGGAGTTAGTATAAGACAGGTATGGTTTGGGATATCATTAGTGTGGTGTTTTACAGTGGGAGTTAGAATAAGACAGGTATGGTTTGAGATATCATTAGTGTGGTGTTTTACAGTGGGAGTTAGAATATGACAGGTATGGTTTGGGATATCATTAGTGTGGTGTTTTACAGTGGGAGTTAGAATAAGACAGGTATGGTTTGGGATATCATTAGTGTGGTGTTTTACAGTGGGAGTTAGTATAAGACAGGTATGGTTTGGGATATCATTAGGGTGGTGTTTTACAGTGGGAGTTAGAATAAGACAGGTATGGTTTGGGATATCATTAGTGTGGTGTTTTACAGTGGGAGTTAGAATAAGACAGGTATGGTTTGGGATATCATTAGGGTGGTGTTTTACAGTGGGAGTTAGAATAAGACAGGTATGGTTTGAGATATCATTAGGGTGGTGTTTTACAGTGGGAGTTAGAATAAGACAGGTATGGTTTGAGATATCATTAGTGTGGTGTTTTACAGTGGGAGTTACAATATGACAGGTATGGTTTGAGATATCATTAGGGTGGTGTTTTACAGTGGGAGTTAGAATAAGACAGGTATGGTTTGGGATATCATTAGGGTGGTGTTTTACAGTGGGAGTTAGAATAAGACAGGTATGGTTTGGGATATCATTAGGGTGGTGTTTTACAGTGGGAGTTACAATATGACAGGTATGGTTTGGGATATCATTAGTGTGGTGTATTACAGTGAGCATGTAATCTAAGGACTTCCTGACCATTCCTCAGAACTCTGATGGACGTGTGGAAGCTGGCCTCTAGGTTTGTGTGTATGTGGGTGTGTATTGCCTGGTGTGTTTTCTGAAAAGTGTGTGTGATTATGCGTGTGTTTGTGCCTGTGACCACGTCTCTGCATCTCTTGGGTTTTCCTGTTGTGTGTGTGTAAATCAAATCACATTTTATTTGTCACATGTGCCGAACACAGCAGGGAAATGCTTACTTATACAAGCCCTTAACCAACAATGCAGTTTTAAGAAAAATAAGTGTTAAAGTATTTGCTTAAATAAAATATTATAAATAGAAAATAGAAAAATATCAAATAATTAAAGTTAACAGTAAAATAACAGTAACGAGGCTATATGCAGGGGATACCGGTATAGAGTCAATGTGCTGGGGCACAGGATTTGGGCATGCACGTTCTCGCAGTGTGGTCTAGCAGTGGTTGATTAAAGAGGTGTGTGTGTGTGTGTGTGTGTGTGTGTGTGTGTGTGTGTGTGTGTGTGTGTGTGAGCAGAGCAGAGCAGAGCACCACTCCACCGCAGTGTACCACAACATCTTCATTTAAAACGGCATCAGCTCTCACATGTCAATCACAGTGCTGCCTGTAGCAGGGCCATCTAGTTCTGTACTGCTTTCCTATTAGAACCGTAGAGTGGAGTGTGCAGATTCATTACACAAATACACACACACCAACTAACATACACACTTACTGACACTTGCCACCCATACACACTGAGACATATGCACACGCATACACACACATGTATACCCAAACAGACGCACACACACTCCCATGGCCTTTCTGATTCACTCTCTGATAACTCTGAGGTAACATTTTGACTGCTGTCGCTCTGCCAGGTAGCTCAGTCAAATCAATTGTTCAACTTTATCAGTCATATTTTTGTCTGTTTACTCTAATTCCCCTCATAGCCACTCAGTTACTTCCCCTGACTATTTATATGTCTCAGTCATTATTATGATTGCTTTCCGTATGTAATGTTTGTGCCCGGGTGGAGCAGGGGGGTCCGAATCCGAGGCAATGTTTTCATTGTTAGCGTCTGAATCTAAATAAACGGAGCAGGGCAACACAATGCAGGCCAGAGCAATAGGGATGATAACGGCCCTAATATGACCGAGGGGAACAATACAGTCCCTTTCTCACGTTCACTCTGCTGAGCGTGCCCATTATGAGCCAAAATGGGAAGAGCAGGTGTCCTCAGTGACCCAGGAAATAATGCACCCTCAGATGGACTCATGGCCTGTGAACCAGGAAGCAATAGACCATAAGATGACAAGTCAATTGACCTGTGTCATTAGGCTGTACTTCACTGTAAAGGTTTGAGAGTATATTCTGCCTCCTTACAGCACGGCTGTCAAGCTCATTCCACGGAGGGCCGAGTGTCTGCAGGTTTTACATTTTTACTTTCAATTAAGACCTAGACAACCAGGTAAGGGGAGTTCCTTACTAATTAGTGACCTTAATTCCTCAATCAAGTATGAGGGTGGAGCGAAAACCCGCAGAACCTCGGCCCTCCGTGGAATGAGTGACATGTGCCTTACAGCACATAGTCCTGTGATTATGTCTGTTTTTAGGGAGATTATTCTGAGGCCCTTGTTTGTTTTGGTTATTGAGAATGTCTCAGTGCTAGTTCTGGTATGGATAGTAAGCTTGATGTATGGTTCAAGTTGCATACAATAGTCAGGTATGGTCAGGGTAAGCTTTAGTAATGTGCCAGCCATCTTGTTCTGAACCAGACGGCACTTGGCGGCTCCAGCAGTTGCTCACTGCCAGGTCCAGTTAGCACAGCTGTCCGCAAAACTGTGAATCCTTTCTTTGTCTGTCTCTCTCCATGTTTGGCAAGTCGTCTGAGTCATTCTAAATTAGCTCTACTTCAGGTGTTGCTGTACAAATTTAAAGGAAATTAATAATGAAGGGTCTGTGTGTCTGAGCGTGTGAGTGTGTGTGTCTGTGCTTCTGAGCGTGTGTCTGTGCTTCTGAGCGTGTGTCTGCGTCTGAGCGTGTGTCTGCGTCTGAGCGTGTGTCTGCGTCTGAGCGTGTGTCTGCGTCTGAGCGTGTGTCTGCGTCTGAGCGTGTGTCTGCGTCTGAGCGTGTGTCTGCGTCTGAGCGTGTGTCTGCGTCTGAGCGTGTGTCTGCGTCTGAGCGTGTGTCTGCGTCTGAGCGTGTGTGCTCTGTTCAGCATGTGTTACATTAAAAGTGGCACGGTACTAATAGCTGTTTAGCCTGTGGTGCTTCCAGCTCACTTAATCACCATTTAATGGCTTTTATTTTTAGTCTCCTCCTCAGTTTATTTTCTCTTCTGGCTGCATGTGAGAATTTTATTGATGGCTCTCGTAAAAGCCACTGGTGTTTTATTATTAAGAGAGAGCAGGGGAGTGGGGATCGCAGTGTGGAAATAAGGAAGGAATGTCTCTGCATGGACCAAATCTGGAAAATGAAATGAGTTCTGTTCAACCAAAAATGTTTTAAACAAGTGGTGTGTTTTGAGAATCCATGAGGTTCTTCTCTTTCTCCTCTTCTCTCTCCTGTTATCATCTCTCTCTACTTTCTCTCTTTTGTCTTGCCCTCTTCATTCCTTCCTCTCTTCTCATTTCATCTCCTCCAACAGAAATGTGTGTGTGTGTGCGCGTGCGCACTTGCCTCTGACGTCTCAGTAATAATGTCGGTGTGTGTTTCCCTGCTGGGTTTAAACACACAGTTTAGCACCAGGCACTAACTGGCTAACCCCACCCATCCTCATCCCACAGCACTATTTATGGCTAGTTTGGTTAGTGCAGTGGCTAGGCCAAATGCTAACATCAGTGCGTGTAGTGTTGTGGACAGTGATAAGCTCTCTCCATTTAGGGAATGGAAACTACAGCCAACTGTTGCTCCCTAAGCATGCTTACTACACCCTTCCTACACGGCTCCCCTTCTCTATTAGACTGAGACTTGTAGATACATAGTGACAGAGAAGAGGAGGGTACATCGAGGGGTTACTTGAGGTCAAAGGTCAGATGACCTCGATGTCTAGGGTCACCCACCCAGTGGACCAGCCTGGGTAAAACAGGAAGTGAAGGAATAGTTCTCTAAACTCTCTGTTTGACCCTGAGCAGACAGGCTGTTGAAAGGCATGAGGGGGTTCATAGTTCATAGTCATAGTTGGGGGCTGTTTGGTTAGGCTGATCCGCTGACAAACTGAACCATGTTTCACAGGGGTCTTCTGAGACCTGGCTGACTGACTAACTGGCTCACTGATTGACAGAGAGGCCGGGTTCCTTCTTTTTGCAGGGGGGCCTCAGAAGAATTATGAAATTTGATGTCTTTCATTGTTGTGTGAAAAGGAAGTGGCCCTGCGATACAGGAAACGGACCACCGCTACCGTGTTCCAAAATCCCATATTTCCCAGGGCCGTATTCCCGATGCTCTGAACCTCCGACTCCGGTGCATAGTCAGGAGACAAAACATCTCCAACTTCAGAACCCAGGGAGGCTGTATTTTTATTTTGGATCCATTCTTTTCAATGGGTTCCAGGAAGCTGAGTGGGGGCTGCCTGTGTCTCTTCCTCCACTCGTGTGTGTGTGTGTGTTATCTGGAGGCTGTTGGGGTGTTTAGGTTAGCCGTGACGTCATGACCGCGGCAGCGAGTATGTGTGACTGACAGAGAGGGGACACAGCTGGCAGGGGGCACGGGGGTCTCCGCAGAGACAAAAACCAGGACCCTGGGGGTGTGTGTTTGTACAATACACTAGACTTCCCTCTACTCTATACTTTTCAGAGCAGATGACATTATTCTTCCAAAAAACCTCTGGTCTCCCTGTTTCTGTCTGTAGGCTAAGTAAGTCTATGGTTCCTGCCCTGGCTCTCTGAATGTCCTCTGGCCATTCTGCTTGCGTTGGTTCAGTGATGTCCGTGTCAATTTAGGCAGCCATGATATGATGGCATGTTTGATTAGTGAGGTTCAGGAATACCTCAGCCTCTCTGCCTCAAGGCTCCCGTCTTTCAGAAAAGGACCCACATTTATTTACAGAACTCTCTCCCATTTCTCTTTTTCCTTCCTTCATTCCTTTTTCTCTCGCTTTGTTCTGTTTTAGCTGACAGTTGTTGTTTTCAGTGGAGCGAATGAGGGTGAGAGTGGTGAAAAGCAGAGAATAAGGAAAGGGGGATGACATCCCTTTTCTCTTTCCCTCGTGTCAGTGTTTCTCATCTCGTACACTAGCCTCCCTTCTTTCTTCTCTCCCCCTCCATCCTCTCCTCTCAACCTACTCTCTCCCCAACTCCTCTCCTCTATCTTTTCTCCCACCCTCCATCTTCTCCTCTTCTCTCTCCCCCTCTCCATCTCCCCCCTCGCCATCTTCTCTCTGCCCCTCTCCTCTCCCCCCTCAATAAACGCTCACTGCCCCTCTCAGCACCCAGCTGCCCCACTACAGTCATTTGAGCAGCTCTGATACTCATTCACTCTCTCACACACACATGAATTACTCCAGACCAATTCTCTCTTCTATCTCCTTTTCTTCTCCTCTTCTCACCTTTTATACTCTACCTTTCATCTACTTCTCCTTGCCTTACCACACCAGCACTATTTCCTACTCAGTGTTGATGTTGGACTGTGGACCCCCCCAGATCTTTATTCATTAGTGTTGTATAGTCAGCCTGACACAAGCAGCATCCCTCTCAGCAGTAGAAATAGTGCCTTTCAGTCAGCTCTCCTCACCCAAATATTATTCCTCCAACTGATAAAACATTTGTATTTACATTTCCTCTGGGAGTCTCTTGGTCTTTGGGTGCACAGTATCTACAGTCTGTTCAAAATGGATCAGTCTTCTTTCACCTAGATTATTTTCCAGTCATGTTACAAAGGCCCCCAATGGAACATCAAATGCTGATCTGGAGTGGATGTTGATTGGGGGTACCAATTCAGTCAGGTTAGGTCAAGTGGATCAGTTACAGTAGCTGTGGTCAGGTCAGTGGTTGGCGTGGGAACGGTTGAGAGGGGCGTGGTCAGAGTCCGACAGAAGCCACTGGGGCAGAGAGGCTGTTTATTGTTTTAACTTCAGTTCCTCAAATTGGAATCTCATAATTATGCATGTTAGATTGAGCAGGAGAGGCACTCTGTGATTACAGAACACACAGAGACCTTAAAATAACTTGAATATCTCTTATCTTTCTCAATGTGTCTCTATATCTGAGTCTGTGCTGCTTTAATTCAGTGATTTGATACTGAATTCAGAGTTCAGATTTTTTTTCTTGTCTCCTTTGATTGAACAGAATAATTGTAGCATCCATGACAGCTAGTCACGGTGTTGAATAAAACGTTATTGTTATTTTACAGCGATCCACCAGAGGTTGGAGTCTGATGGGACAGAGAAGGTGGAGGGCTCCATGACACAGCGCCTGGAGAACGTGCTCAACAGTAAGCCTTCCATCTTTCTATCCATCCATACATCTACAATATGCATCCGTCCACCCATCTGTTCATTCATCCATCATCCATCCATCTATTCACTCTCTGTTAATATCTCTACCTCTCAGTTGGAACAAACACCAATTCATAGATCAAGTCAAATCAGTAGTATGTATTGTAATCTGAAGGTAGACATCATCCCAGCTGACATTGTTTAGACTACCTTCTATCTCTATAGGAAGTCCAATTAGCAGGAAGTTTCTTCAGAAAACACCACCTACTTACCTATCAATCTGTTTGAGGATAGATAGAGTGCGATTTCGCCTCCTCGCCACCCACCAATTATCTCACACACACCACGTTGTGTGTGTTCGTTTTTCCCTGTCTGTAGAGCATCTCTTCCAGCTAGATCCTCTGTCCCTGTCTCCCATCTCATACATGATAATGTGACTCCTATAATGGAGCATCAATAAAAATGTCCTCAGGGTTGAAGGTAAATAAACCTCCCTCCCGGACGCTGCTTTCATCCCCACAGCCCCAGACAGACACACATGTGGGCCCACAGCCCCAGACAGACACACATGTGGGCCCACAGCCCCAGACAGACACACATGTGGGCCCACAGCCCCAGACAGACGTACATGTGGGCCTACAGCCCCAGACAGACGTACATGTGGGCCCACAGCCCCAGACAGACATACATGTGGGCCCACAGCCGAAAGATCAGCAACCGCACACCTCCATAACTCCCTACATGTGGGCCTTCAGCCCGAGAGTAACTGAGCCACCCCTCCCCCACCCTCCAGTCACCACACACACCAGTGGGTCTACACAATCACAAACATCCCCCCGAAATATCAAAACAGCATGACAACTCGTCAGTCAGAGCCCAGAGTGGGGAGTGAAAAATGTGAAATATTTCTCTGTTCGCTGTTTCAATGTTTTTCCTTTTGAGATTTGGTGTGGTGGGGGCGAGAGGGCTAACCCCTTTTTCTGATTAAAATAATTTTAGCGAGTCCTTGTTTTTTCTTTTTTTTGCCGGCACATCCGAGGCCACCCACAAAGCCGGAGAGTAGTGTGTGAATGGCCCTGGGAGGGAGAGAGAAGGAAAGACTGAGAGATAGCTGTCATGCTCTCCTCACTGACTCTCTCTCTGTAACTCTGCCTAGTTCAGGTAGCTTCCTGACACACAGCTTCCTGGCACACAGCTTCCTGGCACACAGGCCACAGAGGGAAATCAGATTCTCGCCTGAAAGTTAATATGTATTAGTAGAAAAAAAAGATCAATATTTTTTTTGATACTCGCCCTTTCTCTCTCTTTCCTTCCTTCTCTCTACCCCCCCATCTCAGGAGCCAGTGATACAGCAGACACTCTGTTCCAGGAGGTTTTGGGGAGGAAGGATAAAGCTGACTCAACACGTAACGCCCTCAACGTTCTGCAGCGCTTCAAGTTCCTCTTTAACCTGCCGCTCAACATTGAACGAAACACACACAAGGTATACAGAACAGACACACACACACACACCTGCCCCTCAACAAAGAGCGCAACATACACAAGGTGCCCATCATACACACACAGATACACAGATACACATACGGACGCACACACACACACATCTATACACTAACACACACACATATCTATACACACACACCACACACACACATATCTATACACAACACACACACCACACACCCATATCTATACACTAACACACACACCACACACACATATCTATACACTAACACACGCACACACACACACACACACACACACACACACCTGCCCCTCAACAGCGCAACATACACAAGGTGCCCATCATACACACACAGATACACAGATACACATACGGACACACACACACACATCTATACATAACACACACACATCTATACACTAACACACACACATATCTATACACACACACACACACACACACACACACACACCACACACACATATCTATACACTAACACACACACCACACACACATATCTATACACTAACACACACACACACATCTATACACTAACACACACACACACACACACACACACGTTTCTATGTACACACACAGCATACACACCTCTCTCTATCTGTCGCTCATCATTAAGCACAGTATCCAGAAGGTGGTGCTACAGAGGCCTGAATGTGTGTAGGGCGTATTCAGTTTACAATGCTAGAGTCTCATCTTGACATGTTCTTGTCCACTGTAGCTTTTTCTCTGTGTTACAAAATTCAACAAATGTGATATTGTTACAGTGAGAGTTTAATGTTGTTGTGTTTTCTACATGTTATAATCATAAAGTATTATGTTGTTGTGTTCTCTCTACATGTTATAATCATAAAGTATTATGTTGTTGTGTTCTCTCTACATGTTATAATCATAAAGTATTATGTTGTTCTCTACATGTTATAATCATAAAGTATTATGTTGTTGTGTTCTCTCTACATGTTATAATCATAAAGTATTATGTTGTTGTGTTCTCTACATGTTATAATCATAAAGTATTATGTTGTTGTGTTCTCTCTACATGTTATAATCATAAAGTATTATGTTGTTGTGTTCTCTACATGTTATAATCATAAAGTATTATGTTGTTGTGTTCTCTCCATGTTATAATCATAAAGTATTATGTTGTTGTGTTCTCTCCATGTTATAATCATAAAGTATTATGTTGTTGTGTTCTCTCTACATGTTATAAACATAAAGTATTATGTTGTTCTCTACATGTTATAATCATAAAGTATTATGTTGTTGTGTTCTCTACATGTTATAATCAAAGTATTATGTTGTTGTGTTCTCTACATGTTATAATCATAAAGTATTATTATGTTATAATCATAAAGTATTATTGTGTTCTCTACATGTTATAATCAAAGTATTATGTTGTTGTGTTCTCTCTACATGTTATAATCATAAAGTATTATGTTGTTCTCTACATGTTATAATCATAAAGTATTATGTTGTTGTGTTCTCTCTACATGTTATAATCATAAAGTATTATGTTGTTGTGTTCTCTACATGTTATAATCATAAAGTATTATGTTGTTGTGTTCTCTACATGTTATAATCATAAAGTATTATGTTGTTATGTTCTCTCTACATGTTATAATCATAAAGTATTATGTTGTTCTCTACATGTTATAATCATAAAGTATTATGTTGTTCTCTACATGTTATAATCATAAAGTATTATGTTGTTGTGTTCTCTACATGTTATAATCATAAAGTATTATGTTGTTGTGTTCTCTCCATGTTATAATCATAAAGTATTATGTTGTTGTGTTCTCTCTACATGTTATAAACATAAAGTATTATGTTGTTCTCTACATGTTATAATCATAAAGTATTATGTTGTTGTGTTCTCTACATGTTATAATCATAAAGTATTATGTTGTTGTGTTCTCTACATGTTATAATCAAAGTATTATGTTGTTGTGTTCTCTACATGTTATAATCATAAAGTATTATGTTGTTGTGTTCTCTACATGTTATAATCATAAAGTATTATGTTGTTGTGTTCTCTCTACATGTTATAATCATAAGGTATTATGTTGTTGTGTTCTCTACATGTTATAATCATAAAGTATTATGTTGTTGTGTTCTCTCTACATGTTATAATCATAAAGTATTATGTTGTTGTATTTTCTCTCAGGGAGATTATGATGTGGTGATCAACGACTATGAGAAAGCCAAGTCTCTGTTTGGGAACACTGAGGTCCCCGTCTTTAAAAAAGGTAGGATAAATTGAAGAGATCGGTGAAGATTTTAATTTGATTTAATTAGTAAAAAATTATTTCACCTTTATTTAACCAGGGAGGCTAGTTGAGAACATGTTCTCATTTGCAACTGCGACCTGGCCAAGATAAAGTGAAGCAGTTCGACACAAACAACAACACAGAGTTACACATGGAATAAACAAACATACAGTCAATAATACAGTAGAAAAGGTCTATATACAGTGTGTGCAAATGAGGTAGGGTAAGGGAGGTAAAGGCAATAAATAGGCCATAGTGGCAAAGTAGTTTCAATATAGCAATTAAACACTGGAATGGTAGATGTGCAGAAGATGAACGTGCAAGTAGGGATACTGGTGTGCAAAGGAGCAAGATAATTAAATAAATATAGTATGGAGAGGAGGTAGTTGGATGGGCTATTTACAGGAGCAGTGATCTATGATCTGTGCTTAAAGTTGGTGAGGGAGATATGAGTCTCCAGCTTCAGTGATTTTTGCAGTTTGTTCCAGTCATTGGCAGCAGAGAACTATAAGGAAAGGCGGCCAAAGGATGAATTGGCTTTGGGGGTGACCAGTGAGATATACCTGCTGGAGCGCGTGCTATGGGTGGGTGCTGCTATGGTGACCAGTGAGCTGAGATAAGGCGGGGCTTTACCTAGCAGAGACTTGTAGATGACCTGGAGCCAGTGGGTCATATACTGTACTGCAACCGAGTAAGTGTGATCCTTTCCTCCTGTGTGTCTGTCTATAGTGTATGCCGAGGTGGAGACTAGGATCGGGGCTCTGAGGAGTCTGCTACTGGACAAACTACTGGAGACGCCGTCTACCTTGCATGACCAGAAGAGATACATCAGGTGTCAGTAAACTTCATGTATATGTACTGTAGCCAGGAAGACGGTGTGTTACATTCTCCCCGTTCTCACTGCCCTCTCTCACTTTCTATATGCTTATCTCTTGTTGTATACCTGCCTACAAAGCCTTGCTTGCTCTTTCGCTTTCTCTCTTCCTTCCCTGTCTCTCCTTAAATACCATCTGTCTGTCGCTCTTTCTCTCCTTATTACTCTATTTCCCTCTCCCTTGCTCTCCTTTTTCCTCTTTTCCCCTCTCCTTTTTCCTCTTTTCCCCTCTCCTTTTTCCTCTTCCCCTCTCCTTTTTCCTCTTTTCTGCTCTCCATCTTTCTCTCTTCCCACTTCTCCTGCTCCCTCGTTCTCTTCTACTCCTCTCCCTCCATCCTCATAGTTGTGGTCTGTGATAGTTTATTATTACTCAGGACGACCCGTCAGAACCAGAGAGAGCAGCTCACGATCACAGCAGCCATCTTTCATCCTGCTACATTACATTAGAGCTAGCTGGCTTTAAACATCCACCATGCCAAACCTCCTGTTTACCTTACACCCATTAGGGGGAACCTAGGGGGTCTCTGGTGGGGGTTGTGGTGGAGTAAAGTCAGACATGGTTTCAAATAGTTTCATACAGTATTTGTTTCCCTTCAAATATTTTAGTTGCTCTTGATAGAAATTGCCTGATTTAAAAATGGAACCAACAGAATAGTCCCAAATGGGCAAACCGTGCCTATCTGGAAATCCAGGCTGACTTAATCGAATGCTAAAAACTATTTGAAAGGAAACGAATACTGTTTGAATCCAAATAGTTGGCTTGTTGTCTCTTGTAGGGGTTTGGGGGCTGGAGGTTCCATTGTAATGAGGAACAAATGATTCTGGTCTGGTCGGGTCTGCCTGTTATGTGATGGTGTCAGCCCACAATGAGAGAGTAGAGAGTATCTCACTCATTTGAGATTATCCCACACAGTACTGAGTGATGTACAGGGAATGTAGTGGGGAAGAGGACTGTGGGTAGGAGATGAGGGTTTTGGTGATGAGATGGGGACGAGGGTTTTGGTGATGAGTTGGGGAGGGGATGAGGGTTTTGGGGATGAGTTTGGGAGGGGATGAGGGTTTTGGGGATGAGTTTGGGAGGGGGTGAGGGTTTTGGGGATGAGTTTGGGAGGGTTTGGGGGATGAGTTGGGGCGGGAATGAAGGTTTTGGGGATGAGTTGGGGATGAGGATTTGAGGGATGAGTTGGGGAGGGGATGAGGGTTTGGGGATGTTTTGGAGATGAGGTTAAGGCAAAGGCTACAGGAGATGGAGGTTGCTGGGTTTAGACTTAAATCTGAAGACTGTCATGTTGAAGTGTTTGTTTTAAATCCATTTCTTACCTGAGTGTGTCAGCATTGACAACATTACTGTGAAGTGCTGTGCCCACATTCTAATTCTTACCTGTGTGTGTTCCTTCCAGGTATCTGTCTGACCTGCATGCACCAGGGGACCCTGCCTG
Source organism: Oncorhynchus tshawytscha (assembly GCF_018296145.1). Taxonomy (NCBI): domain Eukaryota; kingdom Metazoa; phylum Chordata; class Actinopteri; order Salmoniformes; family Salmonidae; genus Oncorhynchus; species Oncorhynchus tshawytscha. The sequence goes on from NC_056433.1 coordinate 71,808,055, forward strand.
GCAGTGTATCTACGCCCAGCACAAGTGGATCCTCGGACTGATGCAGAACTGCAAGGAGGAGTTTATCAATGACCAGAGAGGTGAGTTACAGACACACACACAGAGTCACACACACACGCAATATAGAAAGAAAAGCCCTTATTTCCCCATTTCAGTCAGACTGGTTAGGTTGACTAAGAGAATTCTTGCATTCTCTTTGCCATATCCCGACACACTCCCCCTTTCCTCTCTTGCTCTTTTTCTCCACGTCCCTCTCTCCCCTTTTCCATCTCTCGTTCTGACAGAGTCAGTGTGTTTATTTTTTCATGAGCGTATGAAAAAGATGAGAGGGGGACTCTTGGCGTTGGACTTGGGTTTCAGGGCCCGACACGCACCGCGTGCGGCCGCAGAGATGGATTGGAACAATTAACCCCAATTAAGCTGTTTCTCTGTTAAATCAGCCAGCAGGAAAATGTGGATGTGAAACCATCCTCTCAGGAAGAATAGTACAGCAACGCATGAACACACACACACACACACACACACACACACACACACACACACACACACACGCACACACACGCACACACACACTCAAACACACATGCTAACCTCTCACCATTACAATACAGAGAGGTTAGCATGTCTTGGGGGTATGATATTTTTGCATCTGTAACTTTCTCACTCATTATTCATGATTCATTCAGGACTACACTCTTAGAAAGGTGCAATCTAGGACCTAAATGGGTTCTTTGGCTGTCCCCATAGGATTACCCTTTGAAGAACCCTTTTGGGTTCCATGTAAAACCCTTTCCACAAAGGGTTCTACATGGAACCCAAAAGAGTTCTCCACAATACATTATTTACCATTCATTTCTATTGGGCATAAAATAATCGGAAACACAACCAAAACAAAAAGCAAATAAATCCAACAAGCTTGATGTAATCATTGCATGCTATGAATATGGGACCAAATACTACACTTTTGTTTACTTTAATACACATATAAGTTCATTTGTCCTAATACTTTTGGTCCCCTAAAATGGGGGAAACTATGAACATAAAGTGCTTTAATTTCTAAACGGTTTATCAGATATGGATGAAAATACCGTCAAATTAAAGCTGACAGTCTGCACTTTAACCTCATAGTCATTCTATCATTTCAAATACAAAGTGCTGTAGTACAGAGCCAAAACAACAACAAAATGTCACTGTCCCAATACTTTTGGAGCTCACTGTTTACACACAGTATGCTCATAGACAGACGCGCACACGTACTATGCTCATATTCACAAGCCCAGACACACACATACACAGAACACTGCGTGGGTGGTGACTGCCTTACGCAGTGGAGTCCGAGTATAAACAGGGCTAATGATAAGGGGAACAGTGGTTTCCGGGGCTCAGGGTGATGAATATGGGGGCTCTACCACTCCGCTTACACGGAGCTGCTTCTCTCATATCTGGGATGGAGTTAGTTACACATCACAACAGACATGGACACCTGTCAGTTAGCTGTTAGTCTACACAGAGTCAGGAAGTCAGATGTGTGAATTTAGTGAGGGCTCAGAGTATATAGGCCTACTGTATGTAAGTACATGGATGACACCAGTCACTCAGTTTCACTTAGGGAATTATTTAAAGAAAACATTGAATATCAAAAGCACACACAGACACACACTCTGCAGCAGCAGCTGACTCCTGGCCCTCTGTCTTGTCTTGTGAGCTCAGCCACTCTACATATACCTGGCAGCCATTTACACTTGTAGACCACATCCCCGCTTCCCTCACCCTCACCCCCGCCCTCCAACCCCAGCCCCCGAAACCAGTGCTTCCCAAAAACATCTCTCACCCCCACCCTCCAATCCCAGTCCCCGAAACCAGTGCTTCCCAAAAACAACCCCTCCCACCCGCGGCCAGTATCTCTCAAACCCTTCCTCCACCAGCTCCACTCTCACTTCTGACATCCATCATCACACACACACACCCTATTGGCAGAGTCACACCTGGCAGGGCAGGCATATTAACTCTGTGATTGATTGGTTGTGTCTACAGTAACTGATGTAATTTTCCTCTTTCATTCCTGGGGTAGCGGAATGCTCCGGAATGTTCCGGTCTAGAACGTGACGGTTCCGAAACCCATTCTAGGGTGTTATAATTACCTCAGAAAATGATCCTAAAACGTGAATTAGCTGTATTTTCCTTTGGTTGAAACTAATTAATCACATGTTGATGTGTGGTTAGTTGGTTTGTAAGCACAGCAGCGATCAGTGCAGCGCTAGCAGTCAAATCAAATTTTATTGGTCATATACACGTGTTTAGTAGATGTTATTGCGGGTGTAGTGAAATGCTTGTGTTTCTATCTCCGACAGTGCAGTAATATCACCATAGACCTCAGCTCTTTAATCTCAACCCTCAGCCACTCAGCCCATCCCACCTATCACCATAGACCTCAGCTCTTTAATCTCAACCCTCAGCCACTCACAGCCCATCCCACCTATCACCATAGACCTCAGCTCTTTAATCTCAACCCTCAGCCACTCTCAGCCCATCCCACCTATCACCATAGACCATCATCGTTTGGTTTCCTTGTGCCATATATTTTTCAATTTTGTGATGTTTTACGTACATTTTGAACCTTTCTAATCATATAGAATCCACAGATTGTGAGCCTTTCCAATGAGTATTATTATAGTATTTATTGACTGACTATGTCTTTCCAAATCGCTCAACACTGCTATTTGTAGAGTTCATTTTAAGTGAATGTTGTAATTTTTTAACCATTCCCGAACCTGTGACCAGAAACAAGCTACATAGGGGCAATACCAGAATAAATAGCAACAAAATCTACAGTGCTGAGATTGTTGTATGACCAAATACTTATTTTCCACCATAATTTGCAAATAAATTCATTAAAATCCTACAATGTGATTTTCGGGATTTTTTTTTCTCATTTTGTCTGTCATAGTTGAAGTGTACCTATGATGAAAATTACAGGCCTCTCTCATCTTTTTAAGTGGGAGAACTTGCACAATTGGTGGCAGACTAAATACTTTTTTGCCCCAGTGTGTGTATATGGCAGTTCCCTACCTTCTCCCTTTTCCACTTGCCTCCTCCATTTTTGTGGTAATGCTACAATCAGTTGGTTATAAGTTTCTTTTGAGCAGACATTCTCATACATTTTCAATAGCTGCATATGTGAAAAGTTCACCGTTTATATTCATAATATTGTTAATAAATATAATAAAAATGTTCCATACGGATTTTTAAAAAATTAATCAGTATATTTGAGTTTAACCATAACATTTGTTGTAGTATTTGTTCTATCTTTTCTGGAGGGTAAAATTGTAACCAGATTTGTATGGCTTGTTCAAGAAAGAGCGATCATTTAAACAAAATGTAATTTTCAATTAGAGAGAAGTTGTAATCTGTATAAAGGCAAAAATGTAGTTTTTGAACAACAGATGAGCCTTTCTTAATAATGTACTGGAGAACCATTTGGGGTTTAGGTATAATTTATGTATGAGTGAGGCTTTTAGTGAGAGGTTTAAAGCTTTAATGTTTAGTCATTTTAGCCCCCCCAAACTCATATTCATTATATAAGTAGGCACACCCACACACACATACTGGACACCATGGGAAAGGGTTCACCCAACACCTGTATCAACAGCAACAGCTCTGATCCCTCTCTCTATAAAAAAAGATGGGAACATGGCCAGGAATGAGAGAGAGAGAGAGAACGCAGCTCCATATGTGCAGAATCTCTGTCTGTCTGTGTGCCCATTGCTTTGCGTCTTTGTGCGTGCGGGTTGTGTGCATGCTTAAATATGTACTTCCAAACATACAGTGCCTTCAGAAAGTATTCGCACCTCTAGACTTTTTCCAGATGTTGTTGTATTACAAATTGGGATTAAAATGGATTTGTCATCTTTTGTCAACGATCAACACAAAATACTCTGTAATGCCAAAGTGGAAGAAAATTCCAGAGCAGACTAGATGAAAAATCTGTTGATGTGCCCTTGAGCAAGGTACTTAACCTTAATTGCTCTGCATAAGAGTGTCTGCTAAATCAGTGTTGCGTTGGTTATGCGTTGGGTATTTGAATCAGGGTGTAGTACTAGGACGAAAACCAAAACGTGCACCCAGGGGGGCCCCTGGACCGAGTTTGGCAAATGCTGTGCTAAATGACTGAAGAGTAAAAGTGCAAGTTGGTTGTTCATCATTGCTAGACAGCCATTTTCAAGTCTTTCCATAGATTTAAGCCGATTTAAGTCAAACTCCCTAGTCCTTGCCGATGACAAGCGTACCCATACCATAATACAGCCACCACCATGCTTGAAAATATGAAGAGTGTGTTATGTTACTATTGTGGAGTAACTACAATGTTGTTTAATCCATCCTCAGTTATCTCCTATGACAGCCATTAAACTCTGTTACTGTTCTAAAGTTACCATTGGCCTCCTGGTGAAATCCCTGAGCGGTTTCCTTCCTCTCTGGCAACTGAGTCCACCTGTATCTTTTTAGTGACTGGGGAGTATTGATACACCATCCAAATTGTAATTAATAACTTCACCATGCTCTAAGGGATATTCAATGCCATCTACCAGTAGGTGTCCTTCTTTGCGAAACATTGGAAAACCACCCTTGTCTTTGAGGTTGAATTTGTACTTGAAATTCACTGCTCGACAGAGAGACCTTATAGCTAATTGTTTGTGTGGGGTACAGAGATGGGGTAATAATTTAAAACAGGTTAAACACTACTATTGCACACAGAGTCCATGCAACTTATTCTGTGACTTGTTAAGCACATTTTTACTCCTGAACTAATTTAGGCTTGCCATAACAAGTGTTGAATACTTATTGACTGATGACATTTTAGCTTTTCATTTTTTATTAATTCATTTCTAAAAACATTAATTCCACTTTGACGTTATGGGGTATTGTGTGTAGATCAGTGACACAAAATCTAAATGTAATCCATTTTCAATTTGGCTGTAACACAACAAAATGTGCAAAAGTACAGGGTGAATACTTTCTGAAGGCCCTGTATGTGTGTATAAATGTGTGTGTATGTAAGATTGTGTGCTTCTCTGGAGGGTACTTATGGTCTCTTTCCTGGTTTATCTGACTCACCTTGTAGTTTACTAACATTTGTAGATGGAAGGGTTTGGTTAGTGCTTGTGCACAGTCAGCCCGCAGCCCTTCAATCTGGGGGATTCACCAAGTTCACTGACCACAACAGAGCGAATGTGTCATATGTTTTGGAAATAAGTCAGCTCTTTTTCTTACTGCATTTACAGTAAGAATCTGTAGGCGTTCTAGTGGTGTTGTTTCTATCAGTACTTTACCCTGACTTTCATTTTGTCTACCCCCTTCACAGAACAGCGCAAACTGGCCCTAACCAGTATAGAAAGAGGAGTGGGAGGCCCCGGTGCACAACTGAGCAAGTAGACAAGTACATTAGGTGACCCCGGGATGCTGGCCTTCTAGGCAAAGTTGCAAAGAAAAACCATATCTCAGACTGGCCAATAAAAATAAAAGATTAAGATGGGTTAAAGAACACAGACACTGGAGAGAGGAACTCTGCCTAAAAGGCCAGCTTCCCGGGGTGGCCTCTTCACTGTTGACGTTCAGGCTGGTGTATTGTGGGTACTATATAATGAAGCTGCCAGTTGAGGACTTGTGAGGCATCTGCTTCTCAAACTAGACACTAATGTACTTGTCCTCTTGCTCAGTTGTGCACCGGGGCCTCCCACTCCTCTTTCTATTCTGTTTAGAGCCAGTTTTCTCTGATCTGTGAAGGGAGTAGTACACAGCATTGTATAGGATCTTCAGTTTCTGGGCAATTTCTCACATGGAATAGCTTTCATTTCTTAGAACAAGAATAGACTGATGAGTTTCAGAAGAAAGTACTTTTGTTTCTGGACATTTTGAGCCTGTCATCGAACCCACAAATGCTGAGAGACCTCGCTACTGTTATTTTTCACTGTCTTTTTACTGTTGTTTTTATTTCTTTACTTAGCTATTGTTCACCTAATACCTTGTTTTACACTGTTGGTTAGAGCCTGTAAGTAAGCATTCCACTGTAAGGTCTACCTACACCTGTTGTATTCGGCGCACGTAACAAATAAACTTTGATGCTCCAGATACTCAACTAGTTTAAAGGTCAGTTTTATAGCTTCTTTAATCAGAACAACAGTTTTCATCTGTGCTAAAATAATTGCAAAAGTGTTTTCTAATGATCAATTAGCCTTTTAAAATGATAAACTTGAATTAGCTAACACAACGTGCCATTAGATCACAGGAGAGATGGTTGCTGATAATTGGCCTCTGTATGCCTATGTAGATGTTCCATTAAAATCAGCCGTTTCCAGCTACAATAGTAATTTACAACATTAACAATGTCTACGCTTTATTTCTGATCAACTTGATGTTATTTTAATGGACAAAAAAATGTGCTTTTCTTTCAAAAACGAGGACATTTCTAAGTGACCCCAAACTTTTGAACGGTAGTGTGTATATATATATATACAGTACCAGTCATAAGTTTGGACACAAATACTCATTCAAGGGTTTTTCTTTATTTTGACTATTTCCTACATTGTAGAATAATAGTGAAGACATCAAAACTATGAAATAACACATATGGAATCATATAGTAACCCGAAAAGTGTTAATGGAAGGAAGTCCCTGCAGCAATGTTCCAACTTCTAGTGAAAAGCCTTCCCAGAAGAGTGGGGGCTGTTATAGTAGCAAAGGGGGGACCAACTCCATATTAGTGCACAGGATTTTGGAAGGAGATATTCGATGAACAGGTGTCCACATACTAATGGTCATATAGTGTATTTTTCTATTTGGTCCTCAAACTTGAACTCAACTCTGAGGTGAAAATGGGGCGTTTTCCACGAACCGGAATACGCAACATCACTCTCCCTCATCTGATTGGTCAGGTAGGTGGGCTTTCTGAGCCAGCATACACTGCCTCATCTGATTAATTGAGTTGGCGGGCTTTCTGACTTTGTGGCTGTGGTAACTAGTGATGTCCCATCTCGTGGAGAGCAGCACTGTAGCTCTCTTTCCCCATCTAGTGGAGACTGGAGCGCAGTAAGTGGCCTGATCAGGCCAGCGTAATCTGTCCCAGATCCAACAGACATCACTCTGCCCAGCTAAACTGAATTCACCTCTGCCTTGTACAAACCCACTGCCCTCTCCTCAGCTCCCCTTTGCTCCCTTCTCCTCCTCCTCTCTCGCTCATCACTCTGAAACAACGGGGCATTCTCTGCATCGCCGGCAAGGGGAGAGAAGGATCAGAAGACAAATAAAGAAAGGAGGAGGGGATTGTTTGGTGTGAAAGCCTGCTGAGATTATTGAGGAATGTGGAGTTATTATGAAAACGGTTGATTTAATCTCTCAAGTATTTGATCCTGTGGGTTCATCTCTCTCTCTCTACCTCTCTCTCTCTACCTCTCTCTCTTTCTCTCTACCTCTCTCTACCTCTCCCTCTATTTTGCCATCTCAGTGGGGTTGGGGGCCATAGCCCTGGATCTAGAGGGGGACCCTCGCCCGTCGGCCCTCAGCAGGATCAGGGACACAGCTTCTCTGAAGAGGGGGTGCAGTCTGCGTACCCCCCGCCCCAGCAGTGAGTAACACTAGCTACACTATATAAACTCAGCAAAAAAAGGAACGTCCTCTCACTGTCAACTGCGTTTATTTTCAGCAAATGTAACGTGTAAATATTTGTATGAAAAAAACATGATTCAACAACTGAGACATTAACTGAACAAGTTCCACAGACATGTGACTAACAGAAATGGAATAATCTGTCCCTGAACAAAGGGGGGGGTCAAAATCAAAAGTAACAGTCAATATCTGGTGTGGCCGACCAGCTGCATTAAGTACTGCAGTGCATCTCCTCCTCATGGACTGCGCCAGATTTGCCAGTTCTTGCTGTGAGATGTTACCCCACTCTTCCACCAAGGCACCTGCAAATTCCCAGACATTTCTGGGGGGAATGGCCCTAGCCCTCACCCTCCGATCCAACAGGTCCCAGACGTGCTCAATGGGATTGAGATCCGGGCTCTTTGCTGGCCATGGCAGAACACTGACATTCCTGTCTTGCAGGAAATCATGCACAGAACGAGCAGTATGGCTGGTGGCATTGTCATGCTGGAGGGTCATGTCAGGATGAGCCTGCAGGAAGGGTACCACATGAGGGAGGAAGATGTCTTCCCTGTAATGCACAGCGTTGAGATTACCTGCAATTACAACAAGCTCAGTCCGATGATGCTGTGACACACCGCCCCAGACCATGACGGACCCTCCACCTCCAAATCAATTCCGCTCCAGAGTAAAGTCCTCGGTGTAACGCACCTTCCTTCGACGATAAATGCAAATACGACCATCACCCCTGGTGAGACCAAACTGCGACTCGTCAGTGAAGAGCACTTTTTGCCAGTCCTGTCTGGTCCAGCGACGGTGGGTATGTGCCCATAGGTGACATTGTTGCCGTTGATGTCTGGTGAGGACCTGCCTTACAACAGGCCTACAAGCCCTCAGTCCAACCTCTCTCAGCCTACAGTCTGAGCACTGATGGATGGATTGTGCGTTCCTGGTGTAACTCAGGCAGTTGTTGTTGCCATCCTGTACCTGTCCCACAGGTGTGATTTTCAGATGTACCGATCCTGTGCAGGTGTTATTACACGTGGTCTGCCACTGCGAGAACGATCAGCTGTCCGTCCTGTCTCCCTGTTGCGCTGTCTTAGGCGTCTCACAGTACAGACATTGCAATTTATTGCCTTGGCCACATCTGCAGTCCTCATGCCTCCTTGCAGCATGTCTAAGGCACATTCACGCAGATTAGCAGGGACCCTGGGCATCTTTCTTTTGGTATTTTTCCGTCAGTAGAAAGGCCTCTTTAGTGTCCTAACTTTCATAACTGTGACCTAAATTGCCTACCGTCTGTAAGCTGTTAGTGTCTTAATGACCATTCCACAGGTGCATGTTCATTAAATGTTTGTTTCATTGAACAAGCATGGGAAACAGTGTTTAAACCCTTTACAATGAAGATCTGTGAATTTATTTGGATTTTCACGAATTATCTTTGAAAGACAGGGTCCTGAAAAAGGGCCGTTTATTTTTTTGCAGAGTTTATATATATATTTATATATATATATATATATATATATATAAAATATAGATATATTTTATTTTGTGTTTTTATTTAACCTTTATTTAACTAGGCAAGTCAGTTAAGAACAAATTCTTATTTACAATGACGGCCTACACCGGCCAAACCCTGGACGACGCTGGGATTGGGAGTCCTATGGGCCTCCCAATCACGGTCGGTTGTGATACAGCTTTAGAATGCTGCGCCACTCGGGAGCTCAATTTGTCTAGGACCAAAAGGCTCCTTAACAGCTTCTACCCCCAAGCCATAAGACTGCTGAACAATTAATCAAATGGCCACCGGAATATTTACATTGACCCCCCCCCACCCCGCCATTTGTTTCGTACACTGCTGCTACTCGCTGTTTATTATCTATGCATAGTTACTTCACCCCTACCTATATGTACAAATTACCTCGACTAACCTGTACCCACGCAAATTGACTCGGTACCGGTACCCCGTGTATATAGCCTCGTTATTGCTATTTTATTGTGTTACTTACATTTTTATAAACTTTCGTTTATTTGGTCAATATTTTCTCAACTCTTCTTGAAATGCGCTGTTGGTTAAGGGCTTGTAAGTAAGCATTTCACGGTAAGGTCTACACTTGTTGTATTCTGCACACGTGTCAAATAAAGTTTGATTTGATTACAGTACAGTATAACAATATATCAAGTTAAATCAAGTCAAATGTGTCACATACACATTTTTAGCAGATGTTATTGCAGTTGTAGCTGTCACGAATCCCGCTTCCTGAGTCTGTGTTTGCCTGTGTTTCTGTCCTGGAGTGTGTTTCCGGTGTCCTGGAACGCACCCTGTCTGGTTGCCGGGCGAATTAGCTTGTTGGGAGATCATGTTCACCCGCACCTGTATCCCATCAGTAATCTGCACACCTGTCCTGATCATCACCTCTCCCCTTCAAAAGCTCTGACCTGACATCCATTCCCTGCCGGATCGTTAGCCATGAACACCATTCACCCGGAACCCAGACCCCATCCATGTCTGCTCGTTGCCAGTGTGTTGTTATCCATTGGATCTGCCTATCCACTCCCATCAACCCACCTCCGCTGCCCGCTCCTCCACCCGGAACTATCTACCTCCACGTTCTCATTAATTAATAAATACTCACCATCTTCTTACTCACCTTGTCCTGGTCTGCTTCTGGGTCCAATTCTGGTAAACCCTGACAGTAGCGAAATGCTCGTGTTTTTCCAGCTCCAACAGTGCAGTAATATCTAACAATTCACAACAATACATATAAAGTAAAAGAATGGAATTAAGGAATATTTAAATATTAGGATGAGCAATGTCAGAGTGGCATAGACTAAAATACAGTAGAATAGAATACATTATATGAGATGAGTAAAAAGGCAAAATATGCAAACATTATTAAAGTGACTAGTTCCATTATAAAGTGGCCGGTGATTTCAAGTCTATGTAAGTGGGGAAGCAGCCCCTAAGGTGCAGGGTTACGTAACCGTGTGGAAGCCGCCTAGTGATGGCTATTTCACAGTCTGATGGCCTTGAGATAGAAGCTGATAGAAGCTGTCTCTCGGTCCCAGCTTTGATGCACCTGTACTGATCATGCCTTCTGGATGATGGCTCGGGTGGCTGTTGTCCTTGTTCATCTTTTTGGCCTTCCTGTGACATCGGGTGCTGTAGGTGTCGATGGAAGGCAGGTAGTTTACCCCCAGTGATACGTTGGGCAGAACGCACTACCGCCTGGAGAGCCCTGCGGTTGCGGGCGGTGCAGTTGCCGTACCAGGCGGTAATACAGCCCGAGGGTGTGCTCTTAATTGTGCATCTGTAAAGGTTTGTGAGGGTTTTAGGTGCCAAGCCAAATTTCTTCAGCCTCTGGATGTTGAAGAGGCCCTGTTGCGCCTTTTTCACCACACTGTCTGTGTGGGTGGACCATTTCAGATCGTCAGTGATGTGTACGCCAAGGAACTTGAAGCTTTCCACCTGCTTCACTGCGGTCCCGTCCCACTGCTGGCCCGTAGGACAGTGTGCAGTGCGATGGCGATTGCATCGTCTGTGGATCTATTGGGGTGGTAAGCAAATTGAAGTGGGTCTAGGGTGTTCGGTAAGGTAGATATGAACCTTAACTAGCCCCTCAAAGCACTTCATGATGACATAAGTGAATGCTACGGGGCGATAGTAATTTAGTTCAGTTACCTTTGCTTTCTTGGGTACAGGAACAATGTTGGACATCTTGAAGCAAGTGGGGACAGCAGACTGGATAGGGAGAGATTGAATATGTCCGTAAACACTCCAGCCAGCTGGTCTGTGTATACTCTGAGGACGTGGCGAGGGATGCCGTCTATACACACACTACCAGCGATTCTCAACCTGTGTTGTGGACAATGTAGATTTGTAACGCTTCATCGTGAACTATACTTTATGTACAACACTATATTACTCCACTCCATTCTCTTGTCCCTCTGTAACCTGTCTGCTTGTGGTCTGTAACCTGTCTGCCTGTAACCTGTCTACCTGTGGTCTGTCTCCTGTGTGTGTTGTAGCCTGGCGTTATGAGACGCCCCAGCAGGTGCAGTTTGTGGAGAAGCTGTCGGACGTGGTGATTGGCCAACTGCCCAACTTCTGGAAGCTCTGGATCTCGTACGTCAACGGCAGCCTCTTCAGCGAGGTACACACACACACACACACACATATACACATACTCTCTGTACACACCTATATCAGTCCTCAAGCACTGTGTCTGTTGTTTTTTAAACAGACTGGTGAGAAATCTGGACAGGTGGAGAAATCGAAGAAGAATGCCAGACAGAGACAGAACGACTTTAAGGTACGTTTTGTTGAGTTAGATATACTTTTGGTAAACCTCAGAAGACTCTCTTTCTGCGTGTAGTTTTACTTCCTGAAATGGTTTGTGTTATATATTTGATATGTCTGTAGAAAATGATTGAGGAGGTGACCCATCGCCTGGTGAAGCTGGTGAGAGGTGCTCTCCTCCCCTCTACTCTGACTGAGCTGGAGCTGAGGCTGTATGGGGGCTGGGAGAGTAAGACTGAACTCACTGGACCCTGGCTCACACAGGTCATACACACTGTCAGGTATGGACACCTCGCTCTAGTGTATTGATAATGGCGCCAGAGAGAATGGCTGCAGTTTTACGGTCTCCTAACCAATTGTGCTATTGTGTGTGTTTTTTCGCATTATTTGTAACTTATTTTGAACATATTGTTTCTGCCACCGTCTCTTATGACCAAAAAAAGCTTATAGAAATCAGGACAGCGATTACTCACCTCGTATTGAGAGACGATTTGTTCTTTAACTAGTCGGACGAGAAGTATTTACTCCAGACACCCGACAAGTCCCTCATCCCTGTCATTCGCTGGAGAAAGAGACAGGGATATCGAGGACGAAGGTCGAGGTGCCTTGTAAGGGTCCGGCGGCAAATGGGTAATTTGCATTTACCATTGGTCCTATCAGCCAACGTACATTGGATAAAAAAATATACAAACTACAAGCACGTATATCCTACCAACGGGACATTAAAAACTGCAATATCCTATGTTTCATTGAGTCGTGACTGAACGACAACATGAATAACATACAGCTGGCGGGACACACTGTCCCGGCAGGATAGAACAGTAGCCTCTGGTAAGACAATGGGTGATGGTCTATGTATATTTGTAAACAACAGCTGGTTCACGATTTCTAAGGAAGTCTCAAGGTTTTGCTCGCCTGAGGTAGAGTATCTCATGATAAGCTGTAGACCACACTATTTACCAAGAGAGTTTTCATGTATATTCTTCGTAGCTGTCTATTTACCACCACAAACTGATGCTGGCATGAGGACCGCACTCAATGTGCTGTATACGCCCATAAGCAAACAGGAAAACACTCATCCAGAGGCGACGCTTCTAGTGGCCGGGGACTTTAATGCAGGGAGACACAAATCCATTTTACCTCATTTCTACCAGCATGTCACATGTGCAACCAGAGGGAAAAAACTAGACCACCTTTACTCCACACACAGAGACTCATATATACAAAGCTCTCCCTCACCCTCCATTTGGCAAATCTGACCATAATTCTATCCTGGTTCCTGCTAACAAGCAAAAACTAAAGCAGGAAGCACCAGTGACTCGGTCAATAAAAAAATGGTCAGCTGAAGCAGATGCTAAGCTACAGGATTGTTTTGCTAGCACAGACTGGAATATGTTCCGGGATTCTTCCGATGGCATTGAGGAGTACACCACATCAGTCACTGGCTTCATCAATAAGTGAATCGATGATGTCGTCCCCACAGTGTCTGCGTACATTTCCCAACCAGAAGCCAAGAATTACAGGCAACATCTGCACTGAGGTTACGTGTAGAGCTGACGCTTTCAAGGAGCGAGACTCTAACCCGGAAGCTTATGAGAAATCCCGCTATGCCCTTCGACGAACCATCACACAGGCAAAGCATCAATACAGGACTAAGATCGAATCGTACTTCACCGGCTCCGACGCTCGTCGGATGTGGTAGGGCTTGCAAACTATTACAGACTACAAAGGGAAGCACAGACGCGAGCTGCCCAGTGACACAAGCCTACCAGACGAGCTAAATTACTTGTATGCTTGCTTTGTGGCAAGTTACACCGAAACATGCATGAGAGCATCAGCTGTTCCGGACGACTGGGGGATCACACTCTCCGTAGCCGATGTAATGCCTTTAAACAGGTCAACATTCACAAGGCCGCAGGGCCAGACGGATTACCGGGATATGTACTCTGAGCATGCGCTGACCAACTGGCAAGTGTCTTTCCTGACATTTTCAACCTCTCAATGTCTGAGTCTGTAATACAAACATGTTTCAAGTAGACTACCATAGTCCCTGTGCTCAAGTACACTAAGGTAACCTGCCTAAATGACTACCGACCCGTAGCACTCACATTTGTAGCCATGAAGTGCTTTGAAATGCTGGTCATGGTCCACATCAACACCATTATCCCAGAAACCCTAGACCCACTCCAATTTGCATACCGCCCCAACAGATCCACAGATGATGCAATCTCTATTGCACTCCACACTGCCCTTTCCCACCTGGACAAAAGGAACACCTATGTGAGAATGCTATTCATTAACTACAGCTCAGCGTTCAACACCATAATGCCCTCAAACCGTATCACTAATCTAAGGACCCTGGGACTAAACACCTCCCTCTGCAACTGGATCCTGGACTTCCTGATGGGCCGCCCCAGGTGGTAATGTTCGCTAACAACACATCCACCACGCTGATCCTCAACACGGGGCCCCCAGGGGTGCGTGCTGAGTCCCCTTCTGTACTCCCTGTTCACTCATGACTGCATGGCCAGGCATGACTCCAACACAATCATTAATTTTGCTGATGACACGAGTGGTAGGCCTGACCGCTGACAACGATGAGACAGCCTATAGCGAGGAGGTCAGAGACCTGGCCGTGTGGTGCCAGGATGACAACCTTTCCCTCAACGTGATCAAGACAAAGGAGATGATTGTGGAATACAGGAAGAGGAGGACCGAGCACACCCCCATTCTCATCGACGGGGCTGTAGTGGAGCAGGTTGAGAGCTTCAAGTTCCTTGGTGTCCACATCACCACCAACCTATCATTGTCCAAGCACACCAAGACAGTCGTAAAGAGGGCACAACAAAACCTATCCCCCCTTAGGAGACAGACAAGATTTGACATGGGTCCTCAGTTCCTCAAAAAGCTCTACAACTGCACCACTGGTTGCATTACTGCCTGGTATGGCAACTGCTCGGCTTCTGACCGCAAGACACTACAGATGGTAGTGCGTATGGCCCAGTACATTACTGGAAGCTTCCTGCCATCCAGGACCTCTATACCAGGCAGTGTCAGAGGATCGCCCTAAAAATTGTCAAAGACTCCAACCACCCTAGCCATAGACTGTTCTCTCTGCTACTGCACGGCAAGCGGTACCGAAGCGCCAAGTCTAGGTCCAAGAGGCTTCTCAACAGCTTCTACCTCCAAGCCATAAGACTCCTGAACAGCTAATCAAATGGCTACCTAGACTAAACAGCAGAAAAAGAAACGTCCTCTCACTGTCAACTGTGTTTTTTTTCAGCAAACTTAACGTGTAAATATTTGTATGAACATAAGATTCAACAACTGAGACATATACTAAACAAGTTCCACAGACATGTGACTAACAGAAATGGAATAATTTGTCCCTGATCACAGGGGGGTCAAAATCAAAAGTAACAGTCAGTATCTGGTGTGGCCTCCAGCTGCATTAAGTACTGCAGTGCATCTACTCATGGACTGCACCAGATTTGTCAGTTCTAGCTGTGAGATGTTACCCCACTCTTCCCCACTCTGGCCCTAGCCCTCACCCTCCGATCCAACAGTTCCCAGGTGTGCTCATGGGATTTTTGCTGGCCATGGCAGAACACTGACATTCCTGTCTTGCAGGAAATCACGCACAGAACGAGCAGTATGGCTGGTGGCATTGTTATGCTGGAGGGTCATGTCAGGATGAGCCTGCAGGTAGGGTACCACACGAGGGAGGAGGATGTCTTCGCTTTAACGCACAGCGTTGAGATTGCCTGCAATGACAACAAGCTCAGTCCGATGATGCTGTGACACATCGCCCCAGACCATGACGGACCCTCCACCTCCAAATCGATTCCGCTCCAGAGTACAGGCCTCGGTGTAACGCACCTTCCTTCGACGATAAACGCGAATCCGACCATCACCCCTGGTGAGACAAAACCGCGACTCATCAGTGAAGAGCATTTTTTTCCATCCTCTCTGGTCCAGCGATGGTGGGTTTGTGCCCATAGGCGACATTGTTGCTGGTGATGTCTGGTGAGGACCTGCCTTTCAACAGGCCTACAAGCCCTCAGTCCAGCTTCTCTCAGCCTATTGTGGACAGTCTGAACACTGATGGAGGGATTGTGCGTTCCTGGTGTAACTCGGGCAGTTATTGTTGCCATCCTGTACCATGTCCGGATGTACCGATCCTGTGCAGGTGTTGTTACACGTGGTCTGGCACTACGAGGACGATCAGCTGTTCATCCTGTCTCCCTGTAGCGCTGTCTTACGCATCTCACTGTACAGACATTGCAATTTATTGCCTTGGCCACATCTGCAGTCCTCATGCCTCCTTGCAGCATGTCTAAGGCACATTCACGCAGATTAGCAGGGACCCTGGGCATCTTTCTTTTGGTATTTTTCCGTCAGTAGAAAGGCCTCTTTAGTGTCCTAAGTTTTCATAACGGTGACCTAAATTGCCTACCGTCTGTAAGCTGTTAGTGTCTTAATGACCGTTCCACAGGTGCATGTTCATTAATTGTTTATGGTTCATTGAACAAGCATGGGAAACAATGTTTAAACCCTTTACAATGGAGATCTATGAAGTTGTTTGGATTTTTACGAACTATATATGGGAACCTATATGTACAATTGAAGTCGGAAGTTTACATACACTTCGTTGTAGTCATTAAAACTTGTTTTTCAACCACTCCACAAATTTCTTGTTAAAACAAACTATAGTTTTGGCAAGTCGGTTAGGACATCTACTTTGTGCCTGACACAAGTTATTTTTCAAAAAATTGTTTACAAATAGATTATTTCACTTATAATTCCCTGTATCACAATTCCAGTAGGTCAGAAGTTTACATACAGTATACTAAGTTGACTGTGCCTTTAAACAGCTTGGAAAATTCCAGAAAAGGATGTCATGGCTTTAGAAGCTTCTGATAGGCTAATTGACATAACTTGAGTCAATGGGAGGTGTACCTGTGCATGTGTTTCAAGGCCTACCTTCAAACTCAGTGCCTCTTTGCTTGACATCCTGAGAAATTCAAAATAAATCAGCCAAAACCTCAGGAAAAAAAATTGTAGACCTCGACAAGTCTGGTTCATCCTTGGGAGCAATTTTCAAACGCATGAAGGTACCACGTTCATCTGTACAAACAATAGTGCGCAAATGTAAACACCATGGGACCACGCCATCATACCAGTCAGGAAGGTGACATGTTCTGTCTCCTATAGATGAACGTACTTTGGTACGAAAAGCGCAAATCAATCCCAGAACAACAGCAAAGGACCTTGTGAAGATGCTGGAGAAAACATGTACAAAAGTATCTATATTCACAGTAAAACAAGTCCTATATTGATATAACCTGAAAGGCCGCTCAGCAAAGAAGAAGCCACTGCTCCAAAACCGCCATAAAAAAGCCAGACTGCGGTTTGCAACTGCACATGGGGACAACGATCATACTTTTTTTTAGAAATGTCCTCTGGTCTGATGAAACAAAAATAGAAATGTTTGGCCATAATGACCATTGTTATGTTTAGAGGAAAAAGGGGGAGGCTTGCAAGCCGAAGAACACCATCCCAACTGTGAAGCACGGGGGTGGCAGCATCATGTTGTGTGGGTGCTTTGCTGCAGGAGGAACTGGTGCACTTCACAAAATAGATGGCATCGTGAGGTGGGAAGATTATGTGGATATATTGAAGCAAAATCTCAAGACATCAGTCAGGAAATTAAGCTTGGTCGCAAATGGGTCTTCCAAATGGACAATGAGGGTTAAATATCAGGAATTGGGAAACTAAGTTTAAATGTATTTGGCTAAGGTGTATGTATACTTCCGACTTCAACTTGTTACCTCGACTAATAGGTGCCACCGCACATTGACTCTGTAACGGTAGCCCCTGTATATAGCCTTGCTATTGTTATTTTACTGCTGCTCTACAATTATTTGTTGTTTTTATTTCTTATTTTTTTAATCTTCTATTTTTTTTTTTTACTTAACACATATTTTTCTTAAAACTGCACTGTTGGTCAGGGGCTTGTAAGAAAGCATTTCACTGTAAGGTCTACTCCTTGTATTGTATTCGGCGCATTTGACAAATACATTTTTATTTTATTTGATACACGCTGTCAGGTATGCACACCTCACTCTAGTGTTATACACACTGTCACGAATGGACATCTCACTCTAGTGTCATACACACTGTCAGATATGGACACCTCACTCTAGCGTCGTACACACTGTCAGGTATGGACACCTCACTCTAGCGTCGTACACACTGTCAGGTATGGACACCTCACTCTAGTGTCATACACACTGTCAGATATGGACACCTCACTCTAGTGTCATACACACTGTCAGATATGGACACCTCACTCTAGTGTCGTACACACTGTCAGATATGGACACCTCACTCTAGTGTCATACACACTGTCAGATAAGGACACCTCACTCTAGTGTCGTACACAGTCAGATATGGACACCTCACTCTTGTGTCGTACACACTGTCAGGTATGGACACCTCACTCTAATGTGTGTTTGTGCGAGCATGTGTGTGTCAATGACTTTATCCCCCATATTCTAGACCCCCAATCCCTCCTCCACTAAAATGTTCTCTTTCTCGCTCTCGTCTCTCCTCTCTCGTCTCTCCTCTCTCTTGTCTCTCTCGTCTCTCAGAATCATTTTTGAAGCTCTGGTTGCTCTGGAGATCCCTAATGATCTGCTGCAGGTGATCCAGGATCTACTGTTGGAGCTGAGACACCACTGTCTACTGGTCACCCTGCACCACACCGCAGGGGGTGAGGGAGGAGGGGAGGGAGGGGAGGGAGGGGATGGGAACTGAGACATCACTGTCTACAGGTCTCCCTGCACCACACCGCAAAGAGTAAGAGAGAAGGAGATATGGGAGGGAGGGAGGAGAGGGGAGGAAGGAAGGAAGAGGAAAGGGGACCTGAGACATCACTGTCTGGAAGAAAGGGGCAGAAGGAGGAGAGAGATGGAGAAAGGGGCAGAGGTGGGTTAGGTAAGGTGAGGTTAGGTTAGTGAAAGAGAAAGTGTTTGTGAAAGGGGGTTTTGTGGTTAAACTCTGTTGGTCATTCTGACTGTGGCCCTAGATCTATAGAAACTCAGGTTGATAGTAACAGCTCATGTGGTTTTGAAGGTAGTCATTCACTAGTTTAGAGGGTCATTTCACTTTCTTTTGTGGTCTTCTACCAAACAGTTCTATTTAAAATGTCATGTGAACTGATCATGGCTCTTCACTTGTTCACGAGTATGTAGTATCATTATTTAATTTGATAGTGATCAAAAATAATGGGAAATGGCAAAAGCACACATTTGTTGCCCCTACAGTGATTTATGTTGGTGTATGCATTTTGTCAGATGTCAAAAGGCTTGCAGAGAAAGAGGACTGGGTCGTAGACAATGAAGGAATCACCAGCTTGGTAAAATTATATTTACTATACTTTGTGATATATCATTATTTATTTTATAGTAAGATATGATGAAAAATATGACATGGTATAATCTATATATCTGATTTGTGTGTTGTGTCGTGTGCAGCCAGCCCAGTTTGAGCAGTGCATGGTGCAGATGCTGCAGTCACTCAAAGAACCCATGGAGACCAAACCTGGGGAGGTCAATGTAAGGAACACACACTATAACAGAACCTCTTTCATCTATGTGAACTACTCTTTTTATGTATGTGAATTGCACTGAACAATCATATAAATGCAACATGCAACAATTTCAAAGATTTTACTGAGTTACAGTTCATATAAGGACAAGAATACATTCATTAGGCTCGAATATATGGATTTCACATGACTGGGATTACAGATATGCATCTGGTGGTCACGGATACCTTAATAAATATGGTAGGGGCGTGGATCAGAGAACCAGTCCGTATCTGGTGTGACCACCTTTTGCCTCATGCAGCACGACACGTCTCCTTTGCGTGGAGTTGATCAGGCTGTTGATTGTGGCCTGTGGATTGTGGGAACTGGAACACGCTGTCGTGCACATCGATCCAGAGCATCCAAAACATGCTCAATGTCTGGATGGAATGCAGGCCAAGAACTGGGAGATGTTCAACTTCCAGGAATTGTGTAGAGATCCTTGCGACATGGGGCCGTGCATTATCATGCTGAAACAGTTGATGGCGGTGGATGAATGGCACGACAATGGGCCTCAGGATCTCATCACGGTATCTCTGTGCATTCAAATTGCCATCGATAAAATGCAATTGTGTTCATTGTCCATAGCTTATGCCTTCACATACCATAACCCGACCACCACCATGGGGCACTCTGTTCACAACATTGACATCAGCAAACCGCTCGCCCACACGACACCATACACGCTGTCTGCCATCTGCCCGGTACAGTTGAAACCGGATTCATCCGTGAAGAGCACACTTCTCCAGCATGCCAGTGGCAATCGAAGGTGAGCATTTGCCCACTGAAGTCGGTTATGACGCCAAACTGCAGTCAGGTCAAGACCCTGGTGAGGACGACGAACATGCAGATGAGCTTCCCTGAGACGGTTTCTGACAGTTTGTGCAGATATGATTCGGTTTTACAAACCAGCAATTTCATCAGCTGTCCTGGTGGCTGGTCTCAGACGAACCCGCAGATGAAGAAGCCATATGTGGAGGTACTGGGTTGGCGTGGTTACACGTGGTCTGCGGTTGTGAGGCCTGTTGGATGTACTGACAAATTCTTTAAAACAATGTTGGAGGTGGCTTATGGTAGAGAAATTAACATGAAATTCTCTGGCAACAGCTCTGGTGGACATTCCTGCAGTCAGCATGCCAATTGCATGCTCCCTCAACTTGAGACATCTGTGGCTTGTGTTGTGTGACAAAACTGCACATTTTAGAGTGGCCTTTTATTGTCCACATCACAAGGTACACCTGTGTAATGATCATACTGTTTATTCAGCTTCTTGATATGCCACACCTGTCAGGTGGATAGATTATCTTGGCAAAGGAGAAATGCTCACTAACAGGGATGTAAACAAATTTGTGCACAAAATTGGAGAGAAATAAGCTTTTTGTGCGCAAGGGACATTTTTGGGGATTTTGTTTTTTCAGCTCATGAAACATGGGACCAACAACCTTACATGTTGTATTTATATTTTTGTTCAGTATGAATGGTGGTGTATTGGACCACATTACTGCGTGGTAGTTGGATGTATGCAGTCTGCTGTCTCACCTTCCCCTCCTGTCTTCAGATCCTTCAGTTGGATCAGGCCCAAGATCAAGCCTCAGAGCTCTGTGTGGACATCATGAGGGTACTGTACAGTCACTACAGACTAGGTTTACACAATATTTCACCACAATAATACAGAGTAGAGATTAAGATTACGGTATAGTTCAACATAGGTATCCCTTCAGTTTACTGGTACTGTAGTTAGCATGAATTTATGGTACTACTGTCACAAGAGAATAGGTTTACAGTATATTTCACTCTAGTGAAGGGTCACAGGTAGTTTATTGCTACAATGCTCAAATTCAGTAGGCATTTAGGACCGGTTTCTAGGACACAGATTAAGACTAGTCCTGGACTGAAAAGGCACCTTCAATGGAGAATCTCCATTAAGAATGCTTTTTAGTACTGGATTAGGCTTCATCTATGTCCGGGACACTGGCCCTTAGATTATTGTAGCCTTTTACCTTTGTAGCAGGAATGGACCAGGAAGCTCTGTGAGAGGATCATGAAGGTATACTACTATAGAGTAAAGATAAGGATTACATCATATTTCGCCATAGGAATATCTATAGTTTACTAGTAGTTTACTGTAGGTCTACAGTGCAAAAATTCAGTTGAAATGTATTAATTATTGTAGACTTGTACTTTCTGAGCAGGTTCAAGAGCAGGTGAAAAAGCTCTAAGGATAAGGTACTGTATGGTACAGAGTAGATACGCGACTAGGATTACACCATAGGAATCCCTACAGATTATAGGTCAGGGGTAGGCAACTACATTCAGCCGCGTGCTGATTTTTTGACTGAGTGGATGGTCAGCGGGATAGAATATAATTCTAATAATTTGAACACTGAAAATTGACCACAACTAAGCCCAAAAAGAGATTGTATTTCAAATAAAAATATAATTTTATACCTTGATTACATTGATCACATGACACATGACACGATCACATGACAATTTGTTTTACAACAAACAATTCCGTTGCAGGGTGGTTTTGGCCCACGGGCCGCCTGTTGCCGACCCGTTATATGTAGTTTACTGTAGGTTTACAGTGCAGTCCATTCGCTCCACTCCTTTTTAATATAGTCGACTGTTACTGTTGTCTGAGTGACTGACCTGTCTCTGTGACACTGACCTGTCTCTGTGACGCTGACCTGTCTCTGTGACGCTGACCTGTCTCTGTGACGCTGACCTGTCTCTGTGACGCTGACCTGTCTCTGTGACACTGACCTGTCTCTGTGACACTGACCTGTCTCTGTGACACTGACCTGTCTCTGTGACGCTGACCTGTCTCTGTGACGCTGACCTGTAACATCCCTTCCAGGTGTTTGTCAACTGCCTGGAGCAGCTGAGCAATAAAACAGATGGAGACATCGACACTTCGCAGTGAGTACAGGCAGGGACTTTACATCCAGTGTCATTTTGTGTGTGTCTGCCTTAGTGTGTTTTTGAACTCCTTATGTGTGTGTGTATTCTTAGTATATCAGTGGACCTTGCCTCTCCAGACCCATTCAGTGGCCTTCAGGAAGACTTCTGTGCAACACTGGTAAGAAGATCTGATTTTTCTCAGACTGAGACTACAGGTCTCAATTGAACTCAATCTACCTCAATCTCACACTACAGGATTACCAATGTCAAAGAGCATTCTCAATTAAGGTTATTTTTCTTACAATCTAACCCCCCTACACACCCACACACACGTGTATCTCCTTCACTGGTAAACCAAACCAATCTGTTATGATACTGTTTCCTGGTTGTGG
Organism: Oncorhynchus tshawytscha; assembly: GCF_018296145.1. Taxonomy (NCBI): domain Eukaryota; kingdom Metazoa; phylum Chordata; class Actinopteri; order Salmoniformes; family Salmonidae; genus Oncorhynchus; species Oncorhynchus tshawytscha. Next base: position 71,830,940 of record NC_056433.1, read on the forward strand.
ACAGGAAGCAGACAACCTAATTTCTTGTATATGTGTCCAGATGAGAGTGAATGGGCCTGGGTGTGTAGTGAAGGGGAGAGGAGGAAGAGGAAGGGGAGTTTTTGGTAAAGGGAAATAGAGCAGGGTGCAGATGGGGTTTCCCCTGATCTCTGATCTCTAGCAGAGCTGAGTCGATGAGACAGCCAGACAATATTCAGGGCACATGTCAGAGTTCAGGCCTACAGAACCACCTTAAGACATTAGTATATGGTGTACCAGACATCTCACTGAAATACAGTAAGGCCTCAGAGAAACTGTGGGCTGGTAGGCCATAGATTGACATGGTCTACAGAGACTGGACGTGTTGAAAAATAATAGAAGAAGACTAGAATTCTTATAATAAAAGGAGTTGCCAAAGTAACCAAATTATTTGAGATTGTCTATTAAGACCAGAACCTCTCCTCTTTTAGGAGTGAACACTACCTGTTACACTAATCCTGTCAGTGAGGTTGTCAGTGAGGTAACTGTTATAATTGACCTTGTATCATTGAAGAAAACCCGGGGTGTAGTATGGCGTCAAACAGCATCTTAGTCAATTCCAGTAAAACAGGGATGGAGTCGATGATGAGATTAACTGACAGATGCTCAGACACAATCGCTCAACATAACAAATCCAACATCCTGAACTTTCTACGGGTGTGTGTGTGGGTGTGTGTGCATCTCTTTCTCTCTATAGGAGCAGCGTCTGCTGATAATCCTGAGTAACTGTCAGTACCTGGAGAAACACACCTTCCTTAACATGGCTGAACACTTTGAGAAACATGGTTTCACCGGGACTGACAAGATCACACAGGTTAGTAGAGAGGACACACACAAACACAGACACAAACAGACACACACACAGTTAACTGTCAGAAATCGCAAACAGTTAACTGGCTCCTTAGATGTTTTGGTGTTTAGTTTTTGGTGTTCTTTGAAGAAGAAGATTTGTCACCAAAGAACTGATGAGAAATGATGTTTTGGGACAGAACTATTACTCGCTCTTTCTCTTTAAACAGCTAAAGGTCAGATCTGAGTCAAGTCTCCTTCTCTCTCACACACACACTCATACAGACAGATATTGGTTGGCTGTTCCTGTAAAAACAGGTAAACGGCTTGTGTTTTTTAGAAACATGGCCTGTAAAGCAGTTGGTTCAAAACCAGGATCTATATTGTGACTATAAGAACATAAATCAAGTTCCTGTAAAAGCACTTTGTGACAGCTGCTGATGTAAGAATAGATTTCTAAGTACATTTCATTGAAATTTGATTGATGTCTCTCTCCTCTGCTCCCAGGTGTTGATTAGGTTTGTCTCTACCTCTGTTTCCAGGTGAGTGTCCATGCAGTGAAGGAGCTGGATGAGAGTCTGTTTGATGCCTACATCGAGAGGAAGTCAGATCCCATCGTAGGATCCCTAGAACCAGGCATCTACGCTGGATACTTCGACTGGAGGGACTGTAGTACACCTACAGGTACACACACACACACACACAGATATACGCTGCTACTTTGATTTATTTTATATAACCTTTATTTAACTAGGCAAGTCAGTTAAGAACAAATTCTTATTTACAGTACACCAGCAGGTACACAGAAATGTATTTCTAGAATTTTTATAATTTTCTCTCTGCATTGTTGGGAAGTAAGCATTTCACTGTTAGTCTACACCTGTTGTTTACCAAGCATGTGACAAATGTGATTTGATTTGATCTGCCCTGTCTACATCCATTGGCGTGACTGCACACCTTTTTTACACACCTTAATCACAGGACATTATGGACTGAGGCCAGTATTCAAACCAACACAGATTAACCACCTGTACACGGCGATAGACTTTTAAATGCAATTTCCCAGACATTTGTGGAGATTGCATTCTCAATGTCGAGTTCTTCCACCAAGCCACAGATGTAACAGAGAGAGGGGGGTTTACCCATAATAACCCTTGACCTATCTAGCCTCTTGGGCTTATCTCCAAAAGCAATAAACCTTACGGCTGTCTGGGGAACATTATGGCAGAGGTTTTCAAACTGGGGTCTGCAGCCCCCTAAGGTTCCATAGAGGCACTGCAGGGGTTCTGCTAAATTATTTTATGAATATCACTAGCTTCAACAGCATACCATATGTCTCTGCGTCCAGTATGAAGGAAGTTAGTGGTAGTTTCACGAGCCAATGCTAAAGCATCAAGTTTGATTAGTCGTATGTACGTATACACATGGTATACACAGTCCAATGAAATGCTTACTTGCAGGTTCCTTCTCCACAAGCCAACAACAATAAGAAATTATAAAAGATAAGAATATGAACATAAAGTAAATGGCTCAGTAGAATATAATAACATTTTAGCATTCGTATAATACATGAAGCATTCGTATAATACATGAAGGCACAATTTATAGTCCAATATTTACACATGTTTTGGAAAAGCTGGGATTGTTTAAATTGTGCAGTATTTAGCAATCATAATAAGAGTCTGGCAGCAGCAGTTGTGATGTGTGTGTTGCGTGAATGTACAGTACCAGTCAAAAGTTTGGACACACCTACTCATTCAAAGGTTTTTCTTTATTTTTACTATTTTTTACATTGTAGAATAATAGTGAAGACATCAAAACTATGAAATAACACATATGGAATCATATACAAACCAAAAAGGGGGGTATACAGAAGATAGCCCAATTGGTAAAAGGCCAAGTCCATATTATGTCAAGAACAGCTCAAATAAGCAAAGAGAAACAACAGTCTATCATTACTTTAAGACCTGAAGGTCAGTCAATCCGGAAAATTTCAAGAACTTTGAAAGTTTCTTCAAGTTCAGTCGCAAAAACCATCAAGCGCTATGATGAAACTGGCTCTCATGAGGACCACCACAGGACAGGAAGACCCAGAGTTACCTCTGCTGCAGAGGATAAGTTCATTAGAGGTAACTCCACCTCAGATTGCAGCCCAAATAAATGCTTCACAGAGTTCAAGTAACAGACACATCTCAATCTCATCTCACATCAACTTTTCAGAAGAGACTGCGTGAATCAGGCCTTCATGATCCAATTTCTGCAAAGAAACCACTACTAAAGGACATGAAATAAGAATAAGAGACTTACTTGAGCCAAGAAACACGAGCAATGGACATTAGACCGGTGAAAATCTGTCCTTTCGTCCAAATTTGAGATTTTTGGTTCCAACCGCTGTGTCTTTGTGAGACGAAGAGTAGGTGAACAGATGATATCCATATGTGTGGTTCCTACGGTGAAGCATGGAGGAGGAGGTGTGATGGTGTGGGGCTGCTTTGCTGGTGACACTGTCTGTGATTTATTTAGAATTCAAGGCACAGTTATTCTGCAGCGATACGCCATCCCATCTGGTTTGCGCTTAGTGGGACTATCATTTGTTTTTCAACAGGACAATGACCCAAAACACACCTCCAGAATGTGTAAGGGCTATTTGATCAAGAAGGAGAGTGATGGTGCTGCATCAGATGACCTGGCCTCCATAAACCTGACCTCAATCTAATTGAGATGGTTTGGGAGGAGTTGGATTGCAGATTGAAGGAAAAGCAGCAAACAGTGCTCAGCATATGTGGGAACTCATTCAAGACTGTTGGAAAAGCATTCCTCATGAAGCTGGTTGAGAGAATGCCAAGTATGTAAAACTGTCAAGGCAAAGGGTGGCTACTTTGAATAATCTAAAATATGTTTAGATTTGTTTATCATTTTTTGTTATTTATGTGTTATTGATTCCATATGTATTATTTCATAGTTTGGATGTTTTCCCTATTATTCTACAATATAAAAAATATTTAAAAAATCTGAAAAACCCTTGAATGAGCAGGTGTGTCCAAACTTTTGTCTGGTAGTGTATATGTATGTGTGTGAGTGAGTGGATGAGTTAGCGAGTTAGCGAGTGAGCGCATGTGTGCTAAGGTGCGGAGAATCCGAGCAGGTGGTCAGTCCAGTTTAAGTGTTCAACAGTCTGATGGCTTGTAGATACCAACAGACTCAGAGACTGTTTCTATCAGACCTCATGCTCCGATGCCTGCCCGACGGTAAGGGAGTGAACTGCTCATGGCTGGGGTGTATGGGGTCCTTGATGATGCTGAGGGACTTCCTCATGCACCGTTTCAAGTAGATGTCCCGGATGGGTGGGAGCACGGTCCCAGTGATGCATTGGACCTTCTTCACCACACACTGGACGGACTTGTGGTCGTGGACAGAGTAATTCCTGTACCAGGCTGTGATGCAACCGGTCAGGACGCTCTCGATGGTGCAGAGGTAGTATTTGGAGAAGACCCAGGGTGACTTGCCCGATTTTCTTCAGCTGCCTTAGGAAGTAGAGACGCTGTTGCACCCTCTTGACAAGAGTGGTGGTGTTGTTGGTCCATGACAAATCCTCTGTGATGTGGGCGCAGTGAAACTTAAAACTGCTGACTCTCTCTACTGCACTCCCCTTGATGTGGATCAGGGCATGTTCCCTCTGCTTCCTGAAGTCAACAACTACTTTGCTGATGTTGACGGAGAGTTTGTTGTCCTGGCACCACAATACCAGTTCACATACCTCCTCCCTGTGGTCTGCCCGTCATTATAATAGTAAAATAGTGATTTAGTCAGACATCATAGGCAGAAGCTCTATAGAGATGGCGACTTGGAATTAAATAGTAAAGTCATCAAATAAAACAAATATTTTATTAAAGTAAATTAATGTGAATAAATTATGGTTAATAAGCGATTAGCAGAAATGGGCAGTCACTACCATCATGACATTCAATCCGCATAGTACATTTAATGAAAAAAATAATAATTAAGGAAATCGAAAACCGTGATTTTATTTTTTCATAATCGAACCGAAACTGAACCAACCTCAAAAAGCACTAATCTCTCAGCACTAACTAAATGTCTCTGTGTGTCCTGAAGTTTTACGATGAACAGTGCTTGGATGTGCTTAGCCTGATGTTCAAACTTCACATACAGTCTACTCTTAGTCTACTCTGTATTAGGGCTGTGACGATACCAGTATCACAATATTTTTACCTTGGCAAATTAAATCACGAAGCAGATCAAACTTTTTTGTCCTTTAAAAACCTGCTGTATGTAAAATATAGTATGCTATAGCTGGGAAAATAAATAAATGTCACTCTGGATGACAACATAATGTTTGTTTCCAACATTAGGGCTGTTTTCCTAAAGAAGTTAAATCCACTTCCTGTTTTCTTTCATTGCCACGATACTGACGAGTATCGCAGTACTGGTATCGCCCCAGCCCTGTTGTTGTGGGTGGGGGAGCTCCTTGTAGGAAATGTCAAACCCTGAATCTTCAGGGAATTCTTCATACAATCATACACATACACTCTAAATTCAAGTGATGTTAGCAGTGACATGGACATATATCATTCTGGTCTGTCGTTTTGTGTGTATGCGCACACACACACACATACACACAGATGTGCTATGAGGCTGTGCACAGGTGACACTTGTGTGTGTTTTACGTACCTTAAAACAGGAAGTGTGTGTGTGCGCTCAGAGGAGCATAGCCCCACTCCCCTATGCTCCTCAATGTTCCAGGGAGAAAAGGTGGTGCCTTTTATGATTTTGTGTGTTCCGCTAAGGAAGACGCAGCAGCGCCTCTTCAACCTCAGGAGGCTGAAGAAATTCGGCTTGTCACCAAAAGCACTCACAAACTTCTACAGATGCACAATCGAGAGCATCCTGGCGGGCTGTATCACCGCCTGGTATGGCAACTGCACCGCCCTCAACCGTAAGGCTCTCCAGAGGGTAGTGAGGTCTGCACAACGCATCACCGGGGGCAAACTACCTGCCCTCCAGGACACCTACACCACCCGATGCTACAGGAAGGCCATAAAGATCATCAAGGACATCAACCACCCGAGCCACTGCCTGTTCACCCCGCTGTCATCCAGAAGGCGAGGTGTACAGGTGCATCAAAGCTGGGACCGAGAGACTGAAAAACAGCTTCTATCTCAAGGCCATCAGACTGTTAAACAGCCACCACTAACATTGAGTGGCTACTGCCAACACACTGTCAATGACACTGACTCTACTCCAGCCACTTTAATCATGGGAATTATGGGAAATGATGTAAATATATCACTAGCCACTTTAAACAATGCTACCTTATATAATGTTACTTACCCTACACATATGCATACGTTGATACTGTACTCTATATCATCGACTGCATCCTTATGTAATACATGTATCACTAGCCACTTTAACTATGCCACTTGGTTTACATACTTATCTCATATGTATATACTGTACAGATATCATCTACTGTATCTTGCCTATGCTGCTCTGTACCATCACTCATTCATATATCCTTATGTACATATTCTTTATCCCCTTACACTGTGTATAAGACAGTAGTTTTTTTTGGAATTGTTAGTTAGATTACTTGCTCGTTATTACTGCATTGTCGGAACTAGAAGCACAAGCATTTCGCTACACTCGCATTAACATCTGCTAACCATGTGTATGTGACAAATAAAATTTGATTTGATTTGATTTAATAGTGAAACAGGAACATTTGGGCTTTTTAACCACAGCTATAAGGAATAGGATATGATACTTTCACTGGCTAAACATGTGGGTAATTGGTGTGTGTATGCTGAGGCCTGCATTGCCAGTGGAACCAGAGAAAGACAACCTTCACTGGTTTTGGTCTTTTGTTTTCTCGTGGTAACACTCTTGCCCCCTGGAAGTATTCATCTTTAAAGCACCAGACACCAGACAATCATCTCATTTATATGTATTATATTGTCTTCTCAACATGACATTGGGGATGTGACAAGTGGAAACGTTTTCTTAACGACCATTTGTTAAAATGGTAAGAATTTTAAATAATATTCCATGTGAATTCACAATGCAGCTGTGCTGCTGCCAGCAACGCTGTGGGTATTATAGTACATCCCTTTCAGATGGTTAAGCATTGCACCTGTACTACCATTAAGGTACCTCAATTCCACCTTGTAAAGTTTGCATTTACTTCTCATTTAACTTCTCAAAGTATTGCCATACAGGACTTCACTGGTGTTGCTTGCCTTTCTCTGAAATGTTTCCAACTGTTAACCATGATGACATAGTGGTAGAGAGTCGACTCCAAAATTATTTCTCCACTCGTTGCATGTCGACTCCAGTGTTAACTCTCATTTCGAAGTGTCAAGATTCAGTATTTTTGAAACGGAGGAGACTGACTTGTTGCTGTACTTCCGAGAACACAAACAGTCGCATCTTTCATAGCGAGGGACAGAGACCGAATTTAATTGAATTGACAGAGGAGATGGACACAGTATAGGCAGTATAGACTATAACATGGAAACTGGGATTCAGATGTTGTTGTTAGGGATTTTTCTTAACGTCAAGGATCCCAACTTCGTTTATACATTTAAATGTTCACACTCCTACTTAGGGGTGCCATTACACGTTATACACCCACCATTCTCCAGGTTGATTGGAGAATACATACATTATATGGCTCATCTCAACCTCTACCAATAGAAATATCTACTTTCAATCTTTCCTCGCCCACTGCATTTCAGTCTAGTCTTATAGTAAAAGAGAACTGATAAATGTGTTAGGTCTGGGATCAGTTTCATATGATCGGTTTCGGGTTTTGACGTTATTATGGAACTACCTTCTTTCCAAGGTGTGAGGAACTACCTGAAAGAAGCCTTGGTCAACATCATCACTGTTCATGCTGAGGTAAGGCATTGGCTTTTCTGTATAATGAAGAGATGCATGACAAAAATTATTGGGGGCCTTCTGTAATGAGTAGAGCAGTCAGTCAGTAGTCACAGAGAGAGTTTGATCTCTCTCGTTATCCCCCTGCCCCTCTCTCTCTCTCCACCTCTTTCTCTCTCAGGTCTTCACAGTGTCAAAGGAGCTAGTTCCCAGGGTTCTGACTAGAATCGTTGATGGTGTGGCGGAGGAGATGAGCCGTCTCATGCAGTGTGTGTCATCCTTCAGCATGAACGGAGCCATACAGGTACACCACACGCGCACGCACGCACGCACGCACACACACACACACACACACACACACACACACACACACACACACACACACACACACACACACACACACACACACACACACACACACACACACACACACACACACACACACACACTTTCAGATGCCACTCTCTCGAGTGAGTCAAATGAAGAGCCACCAACTGGGGGGATTTACCCTCTTTTACTGATGATTCTAAACCCCAGCACCTCTACCAGACCAGCTACTGGTATACTACACTCTACAGCCCAAACTGAGGATATTAAATGCCCAGTGCAGTCACTGTTTTATACAGTATATTTTTCCACACTATGAAGTTGGAATTACACTGAAATTATGAAAATTATGATAACTGCTCTTTTAGTGTAAGAGCTGTTTGAAAAGACTGCCAGAAATGTCAGCTTGTTTTGGTGGGATGGAGTTTTGGCCTGCCCACTTAATTGTTACCTTGAAAAATATTTGATATTGAAATAAAAACTGCTGCACTGGACCTTTTAACCTCATTTACCCATTATTTATTTTTTCTTTATCCATCTCTCACTCACTCATTCACTCACTCTTGCTCTCTCTCTCTCGCTCTCTCTCTCTCTTGCTCTTTCTCTCTCTCACTCACTCGCTCTCGCTCTCTCTCTCACTCACTCACCCACTCACTCAATTTCAATGTAAGGGCTTTTTTAAATGTATTTTTATTTAACCTTTATTTAACCAGGTAGGCCAGTTGAGAACAAGTTCTCATTTACAACTGCGACCTGGCCAAGATAAAGCAAAGCAGTGCGACACAAACAACAACAGAGTTACATGGAATAAACAAGCGTACAGTCAATAACACAATAGGGAAAAAATGAAGTCTATATACAGTGTGTGCAAATGCCACGAGGAGGTATGGCAATAAATAGGCCATAGTAGCAAAGTAATTACAATTTAGCAGATTAACACTGGAGTGATAGATGAGCAGATGATGATGAGCAGATGATGGTGTGTAAGTAGTGATATTGGTGTGCAAAAGAGCAGCAAAGTAAATAAAAACAATATGGGGATGAGATAGTACATCTGTAAATAGCCCACCCAATCTACCTATGTACGGCTGCAGCGATCGGTTAGCTGCTCAGATAGCTGATGTTTAAAGTTAGTGCGGGAAATGTAAGTCTCCAGCTTCAGCGATTTTTGCAATTCGTTCCAGTCACTGGCAGCAGAGAGCTGGAAGGAAAGGCGGCCAAAGGGGGTGTTGGTTTTAGGGATGACCAGTGAGATATACCTGCTGGAGTGCGTGCTATGGGTGGATGTTGTTATCGTGACCAGTGAGCTGAGATCAGGCGGAGCTTTACCTAGTATAGACTTGTAGATGACCTAGTGGGTCTGGCGACGAATATGTAGCGAGGGCCAGCCGACTAGAGCATACAGGTCGAAGTGGTGGGTGGTATAAGGCGCTTTGGTAACAAAACAGATGGCACTGTGATAGACTGCATCCAATTTGCTGAGTAGAGTATTGGAAGCTATTTTGTAAATGACATCGCCAAAGTCGAGGATCGGTAGGATAGTCAGTTTTACTAGGGTAATTTTGGCGGCGTGAGTGAAGGAGGCTTTGTTGTGAAATAGAAAGCCGATTCTAGATTTGATTTTGGATTGAAGATGTTTGATGTGAGTCTGGAAGGAGAGTTTACAGTCTAGCCAGACACCTAGGTATTTGTAGTTGTCCACGTATTCTAGGTCAGAACCGTCCAGAGTAGTGCTGCTAGTCGGGAGGGAGGGTGCGGGGAGCGAACTGTTGAAAAGCATTCATTTGGTTTTGCTAGCGTTTAAGAGCAGTTGGAGGCCACAGAAGGAGTGTTGTATGGCATTGAAGCTTGTTTGGAAGTTAGTTAACACAGTGTCCAAGAAAGGGCCAGATGTATACAGAATGGTGTCGTCTGCGTAGGTAGATCAGGGAATCACCCGCAGAAAGAGCGACATCGTTGATTTATACAGAGAAAAGAGTCGGCAGGAGAATTGAACCCTGTGGCACCCCCATAGAGACTGCCAGAGGTCCGGACAACAGGCTCTCCGATTTTACACACTGAACTCTATCTGCGAAGTAGCTGGGAAACCAGGCGAGGCAGTCATTTGAGAAACCAAGGCTATTGCGTCTGCCAATAAGAATACGTTGATTGACCGAGTTGAAAGCCTTGGTCAGGTCGATGAAGATGGCTGCACAGTACTGTCTTTTATCGATGGTGGTTATGATATCGTTTAGTACCTTGAGCTTGGCTGAGGTGCACCCGTGACCAGCTCGGAAACCGGATTGCACAGCAGAGAAGGTACGGTGAGATTCGAAATGGTCAGTGATATGTTTATTAACTTGGCTTTCGAAGACTTTAGAAAGGCAGGGCAGGGTGGATATAGGTCTGTAACAGTTTGGGTCTAGAGTGTCACCCCCTTTGAAGAGGGGGATGGCCGCGGAAGCTTTCCAATCTTTAGGCATCTTGGATGAAATGAAAGAGAGGTTGAACAGACTGGTAATAGGGGTTGCAACAATGGCGGCGGATCATTTTAGAAAGAGAGGGTCCAGATTGTCTAGCCCAGCTGATTTGTACAGGTCCAGGTTTTGCAGCTCTTTCAGAACATCTGCGATCTGGATTTGGGTGAAGGGGAAGCTGGGGAAGCTTGGGCAAGTAGCTGCGAGTGGTGCGGTGGTTGGTCGGGGTTGGGGTAGCCAGGAAGAAAGTATGGCCAGCCGTAGAGAAATGCCTTTTGAAATGTTCAATTATCATAGATTTATCGGTGGTGACCTTGTCGCCAAGCCTCAGTGCAGTGGGCAGCTGGGAGGAGGTGCTCTTGTTCTCCATGGACTTTACAGTGTCCCAAAACTTTTTGGAGTTAGAGCTACAGGATGCAAATTTCTGTTTGAAAAAGCTAGCCTTTGCTTTCCTGACTGACTGTGTGTATTGGTTCCTGACTTCCCTGAACAGTTGTATTTCGCGGGGACTATTCGATGCTATTGCAGTCCGCCACAGGATGTTTTTGTGCTGGTCAAGGGCAGCCAGGTCTGGAGTGACCCAAGGGTTATATCTGTTCTTAGTTGTACATTTTTTGAAAGGGGCATGCTTATTTAAGATGGTGAGGAAATTACTTTTAAAGAACGACCAGGCATTCTCGACTGACGGGATGAGGTCAATATCCTTCCAGGATACCTGGGCCAGGTTGAATAGAAAGGCCTGCTTGCAGCAGTGTTTTAGGGAGCGTTTGACAGTGATGAGGGGTGGTCGTTTGACCGGGGACCCATAGCAGATAAAGGCAATGAGGCAGTGATCGCTGAGATCCTGATTGAAAACAGCAGAGGTGTATTTGGAGGGCATGTTGGTCAGGATAATATCTATGAGGGTGCCCATGTTTATGGATTTAGGGTTGTACCTGGTGGTTTCCTTGATTATTTGTGTGAGATTGAGGGCATCTAGCTCAGATTGTAGGACTGCTGGAGTGTTAAGCATATCCCAGTTTAGGTCACCTACCAGAATGAACTCTGAAGATAGATGAGGGGCAATCAATTCACATATGGTGTCCAGGGCACCGCTATATATATGTGTCCAGGGCAACACTGTATATGTCTATATACAGTGTTGTAATGATGTGCAAATAGTTCAAGTACAAAAGGTAAAATAAATAAAACATAAATATGGGTTGTATTTACAATGGGGTTTGTTATTCACTGGTTGCCCTTTTCTTGTGGCAACAGGTCACAAATATTACTGCTGTGATTGTACACTGTGGTATTTCACACAATAGATTTGGGAGTTTATCAAAATTGGATTTGTTTTCAAATTCTTTGTGGGTCTGTGTAATCTGAGGGAAATATGTGTCTCTAATATGGTCATACATTTAGCAGGGGGTTAGGAAGTGCAGCTGTTTCCACCTCATTTCACTCTCTCTCTCTCACTCTCTCCAGGCCCGTTTGGAGATCAATGCTCTGAGAGATGTTGTAGCCTCCTACCTGTCATCTGAGAGCCAGTAAGACCCCAAAAACACTCCCTGAGACTGTACTGTACTACATCACTACACACCTATGTATCACACGCACACCTACACTTCACACACACACTGTGCATACTACTGTATACATGTATATATGTTACAGAAACTACACAGTACTCTCACTGTCATTCCTGTAAGTCACAATAATCTTACCCACGCCTTCTACCAGCCACTCTCTAGTCTACATTACCTGGGGGTACTGTATATTGAAAAGGAAGCGAAAGCAGCACTCCAGCTAGTTTAATCTGTTTTTGTGTGATGGTATGTCTCCTCCTTTGTTTAGTAGAATGTTGGTGTGTGTCGTGTGGTGTGGTGTCAACTGTGTGTATCTTGTTTCAGCGCCAACTTCAAGCAGGCTCTGGAGGCCCTCCCCCAGTTACACAGTGGAGCAGACCAAAAGTAAGTCATTCATCAAGGGTAATACCGGTTCCATTTAAAATATGGAGCGAATTCAGTGCCAACTTCAAGCAGGCTCTGGAGGCCCTCCCCCAGTTACACAGTGGAGCAGACCAAAAGTAAGTCATTCATCAAGGGTAATACCGGTTCCATTTAAAATATGGAGCGAATTCAGTGCCAACTTCAAGCAGGCTCTGGAGGCCCTCCCCAGTTACACAGTGGAGCAGACCAAAAGTAAGTCATTCATCAAGGGTAATACCGGTTCCATTTAAAATATGGAGCGAATTCAGTGCCAACTTCAAGCAGGTTCTGGAGGCCCTCCCCCAGTTACACAGTGGAGCAGACCAAAAGTAAGTCATTCATCAAGGGTAATACTGGTTCCATTTAAAATATGGAGCGAATTCAGTGCCAACTTCAAGCAGGCTCTGGAGGCCCTCCCCAGTTACACAGTGGAGCAGACCAAAAGTAAGTCATTCATCAAGGGTAATACTGGTTCCATTTAAAATATGGAGCGAATTCAGTGCCAACTTCAAGCAGGCTCTGGAGGCCCTCCCCCAGTTACACAGTGGAGCAGACCAAAAGTAAGTCATTCATCAAGGGTAATACTGGTTCCATTTAAAATATGGAGCGAATTCAGTGCCAACTTCAAGCAGGTTCTGGAGGCCCTCCCCCAGTTACACAGTGGAGCAGACCAAAAGTAAGTCATTCATCAAGGGTAATACTGGTTCCATTTAAAATATGGAGCGAATTCAGTGCCAACTTCAAGCAGGTTCTGGAGGCCCTCCCCAGTTACACAGTGGAGCAGACCAAAAGTAAGTCATTCATCAAGGGTAATACCGGTTCCATTTAAAATATGGAGCGAATTCAGTGCCAACTTCAAGCAGGTTCTGGAGGCCCTCCCCCAGTTACACAGTGGAGCAGACCAAAAGTTAGTCATTCATCAAGGGTAATACTGGTTCCATTTAAAATATGGAGACATTTCACTTCCATTTAAAATATGGAGCGAATTCAGTGCCAACAGAAACTGTATTTGATTTCATTATTTTTGGATTTGTATTTAGATATTGAATTCATTATTTTTGAGTTTGTAATGGACAAATTGAGTCATTGAAATTCATAAATTGAACTTGTATTTCATGATTTTAAACCGATTTAATTAATATTGCATTCAGTTTTAAAATTCAATTTAATTGAATATTACAATTCTATATTTATATATTCAGTTTCAATATGGTAAATATTACATTCATTGCCCTGGTATCAAGTTTATAAACTAATTTCAAGTTTACCAAAGTTTCAAACACTCAACTTCTTAAATGCGTTCGGATTCAGTCTTCAAATTCAATTCTCTACATTCAGATTCAAAACCAGAGATAACATCCTGGTCAGCAAGGAATGGTAGAAGAGAACAGATAGAATCTTTGTGTTAAACAGATTTCTGAAGCCAATGTGGCATTTTGAATACATTTTCTTCCTATGATTTTGGCTCTAGCGTTTGAACCGTTTGGGCTATGAGATATTATGACCCAATTCCTGAAAGCTCTCTGGAACACGGTTGTATATTCCGTTCCCCTCTATGATGCTCAAAGGACTCGTTAGAAGGGAGTGCGACAAAAAATGCAATTTGGCCACAATAACAATATAGTTGAATAGCCATGTCATAGCCCTTCGAAATATAGCTTTTCCACTTTCTAATTAATCTTGCTCTTGTGACTGACTGGATTCGAACCGGGTCTCCTGCATGTCAAAAGACTGTGTTAGCCCACTTACACCAACATCTAATAGGCTAATTTCAGGCTCCAGGGATATTAGTGGTCAGAAATGCACTACATGACCAAAGGTATGTGGACACTTGCTCTTCAAACATCTCATTCCAAAATCATGGGCATTAATATGGAGTTGGTCCCCCCTTTGCTGCTATAACAGCTTCCACTCTTCTGGCTCGCAGTCGGCGTTCCAATTCATCCCAAAAGTGTTCGTTGGGGTTGAGGGCAGGGCTCTGTGTAGGCCAGTCAAGTTTTTACACATCGATCTCGACAAGACATTTCTGTATGGACCTTGCTTTGTGCACAGGGGCATTATCATGCTGAAGCAGGAAAGGGCCTTCCCCAAACTGTTGCCACAAAGTTGGAAGCACATAATCATCTAGAATGTCATTGTGTACTGTAGCGTTAAGATTTCCCTTCACGGGAACGAAGGGGCCTAGCCCGAACTATGAAAAACAGCCACATACTATTATTCTTCCTCTACCAAACTTCACAGTTCGCACTATGCATTGGGGCAGGTAGCATTCTCCTGGAATCCGCCAAACCCAGATTTGTCCACTGGACTGCCAGATGGTGAAGCGTGATTCATCACAAAAGAGAACACATTTCCACTGCTCCAGAGTCCGATGGCGGCGAGCTTTACACCACTCCATCCGATGCCTGGCTGCTTCGGCCTTGGAAACCCATTTCATGAAGCTCCAGATGAACAGTTCCTGTACTGACGTTGCTTCCAGAGGCAGTTTGGAATTCGGTAGTGAGTGTTGCAACTGAGGACAGACTATTTTTGTGCGCTACCCGCTTCAGCACTCAGTACAACGTAACTTTCAGGTCTCTTGAGAAGGTACTCATCATGCAAGCATGCTCCCCAAACCACCTGTTACACTTCACCCTCCCTTTGACCTCCTCCTCCTCGAAGAGACCCATTTAAGTCACATAACCAATACCTAGGTTTGCCAGAGACTTGAAACTAACAAGCTGTCATTGTAAATAAGATTGTGTTCTTAACTGACTTGCCTAGTTAAATAAAGGTAATGTAATATATATATATATATATTACCTTTATTTAACTATATATATATATATATATATATATATATAAATGAACACAAACTCTGTAACAGAGGTACTTCCGGCGCCGACAGAGATGGCCGCCTCGCTTCGCGTTCCTAGGAAACTATGCAGTTTTTTGTTTTTTTACGTGTTATTTCTTACACTAGTACCCCAGGTCATCTTAGGTTTCATTACATACAGCCGAGAAGAACTACTGAATATAAGATCAGCGTCAACTCACCATCAGTACGACCAAGAATATGTTTTTCGCGATGCGGATCCTGTGTTCTGCCTTACAACCAGTGTAACGGAGTGGATCACATGCAGCGACCCAAAAAAAAAACGACTCAGAAAAAGAGGGAAACGAAGCGGTCTTCTGGTCAGACTCCGGAGACGGGCACATCGTGCACCACTCCCTAGCATTCTTCTTGCCAATGTCCAGTCTCTTGACAACAAGGTTGATGAAATCCGAGCAAGGGTAGCATTCCAGAGGGACATCAGAGACTGTAACGTTCTCTGCTTCACGGAAACATGGCTAACTGGAGAGACGCAATCCGAAGCGGTGCAGCCAGCGGGTTTCTCCACGCATCGCGCCGACAGAAACAAACATCTTTCTGGTAAGAAGACGGGCGGGGGCGTATGCCTTATGGCCAACGTGACATGGTGTGATGAAAGAAACATACAGGAACTCAAATCCTTCTGTACACCTGATTTAGAATTCCTCACAATCAAATGTAGACCGCATTATCTACCAAGAGAATTCTCTTCGATTATAATCACAGCCGTATATATCCCCCCCCCAAGCAGACACATCGATGGCTCTGAACGAACTTTATTTAACTCTCTGCAAACTGGAAACGATTTATCCGGAGGCTGCATTCATTGTAGCTGGGGATTTTAACAAGGCTAATCTGAAAACAAGACTCCCTAAATTTTATCAGCATATCGATTGCGCAACCAGGGGTGGAAAGACCCTGGATCATTGTTACTCTAACTTCCGCGACGCATATAAGGCCCTGCCCCGCCCCCTTTCGGAAAAGCTGACCACGACTCCATTTTGTTGATCCCTGCCTACAGACAGAAACTAAAACAAGAAGCTCCCACGCTGAGGTCTGTCCAACGCTGGTCCGACCAAGCTGACTCCACACTCCAAGACTGCTTCCATCACGTGGACTGGGAGATGTTTCGTATTGCGTCAGACAACAACATTGACGAATACGCTGATACGGTGTGCGAGTTCATTAGAACGTGCGTTGAAGATGTCGTTCCCATAGCAACGATTAAAACATTCCCTAACCAGAAACCGTGGATTGATGGCAGCATTTGTGTGAAACTGAAGGCACGAACCACTGCTTTTAATCAGGGCAAGGTGTCTGGTAACATGACTGAATACAAACAGTGCAGCTATTCCCTCTGCAAGGCTATCAAACAAGCTAAGCGCCAGTACAGAGACAAAGTAGAATCTCAATTCAACGGCTCAGACACAAGAGGCATGTGGCAGGGTCTACAGTCAATCACGGACTACAGGAAGAAACCCAGCCCAGTCACGGACCAGGATGTCTTGCTCCCAGGCAGACTAAATAACTTTTTGCCCGCTTTGAGGACAATACAGTGCCACTGACACGGCCTGCAACGGAAACATGCGGTCTCTCCTTCACTGCAGCCGAAGTGAGTAAGACATTTAAACGTGTTAACCCTCGCAAGGCTGCAGGCCCAGACGGCATCCCCAGCCGCGCCCTCAGAGCATGCGCAGACCAGCTGGCCGGTGTGTTTACGGACATATTCAATCAATCCCTATACCAGTCTGCTGTTCCCACATGCTTCAAGAGGGCCACCATTGTTCCTGTTCCCAAGAAAGCTAAGGTAACTGAGCTAAACGACTACCGCCCCGTAGCACTCACATCCGTCATCATGAAGTGCTTTGAGAGACTAGTCAAGGACCATATCACCTCCACCCTACCTGACACCCTTGACCCACTCCAATTTGCTTACCGCCCAAATAGGTCCACAGACGATGCAATCTCAACCACACTGCACACTGCCCTAACCCATCTGGACAAGAGGAATACCTATGTGAGAATGCTGTTCATCGACTACAGCTCGGCATTCAACACCATAGTACCCTCCAAGCTCGTCATCAAGCTCGAGACTCTGGGTCTCGACCCCGCCCTGTGCAACTGGGTACTGGACTTCCTGACGGGCCGCCCCCAGGTGGTGAGGGTAGGCAACAACATCTCCACCCCGCTGATCCTCAACACTGGGGCCCCACAAGGGTGCGTTCTGAGCCCTCTCCTGTACTCCCTGTTCACCCACGACTGCGTGGCCATGCACGCCTCCAAGTCAATCATCAAGTTTGCGGACGACACAACAGTGGTAGGCTTGATTACCAACAACGACGAGACGGCCTACAGGGAGGAGGTGAGGGCCCTCGGAGTGTGGTGTCAGGAAAATAACCTCACACTCAACGTCAACAAAACTAAGGAGATGATTGTGGACTTCAGGAAACAGCAGAGGGAACACCCCCATCCACATCGATGGAACAGTAGTGGAGAGGGTAGCAAGTTTTAAGTTCCTCGGCATACACATCACAGACAAACTGAATTGGTCCACTCACACAGACAGCATCGTGAGGAAGGCGCAGCAGCGCCTCTTCAACCTCAGGAGGCTGAAGAAATTCGGCTTGTCACCAAAAGCACTCACAAACTTCTACAGATGCACAATCGAGAGCATCCTGGCGGGATGTATCACCGCCTGGTATGGCAACTGCACCGCCCTCAACCGTAAGGCTCTCCAGAGGGTAGTGAGGTCTGCACAACGCATCACCGGGGGCAAACTACCTGCCCTCCAGGACACCTACACCACCCGATGCTACAGGAAGGCCATAAAGATCATCAAGGACATCAACCACCCGAGCCACTGCCTGTTCACCCCGCTGTCATCCAGAAGGCGAGGTCAGTACAGGTGCATCAAAGCTGGGACCGAGAGACTGAAAAACAGCTTCTATCTCAAGGCCATCAGACTGTTAAACAGCCACCACTAACATTGAGTGGCTACTGCCAACACACTGTCAATGACACTGACTCTACTCCAGCCACTTTAATCATGGGAATTGATGGGAAATGATGTAAATATATCACTAGCCACTTTAAACAATGCTACCTTATATAATGTTACTTACCCTACATTGTTCATCTCATATGCATACGTTGATACTGTACTCTATATCATCGACTGCATCCTTATGTAATACATGTATCACTAGCCACTTTAACTATGCCACTTGGTTTACATACTTATCTCATATGTATATACTGTACTCGATATCATCTACTGTATCTTGCCTATGCTGCTCTGTACCATCACTCATTCATATATCCTTATGTACATATTCTTTATCTCCTTACACTGTGTATAAGACAGTAGTTTTTTTGGAATTGTTAGTTAGATTACTTGCTCGTTATTACTGCATTGTCGGAACTAGAAGCACAAGCATTTCGCTACACTCGCATTAACATCTGCTAACCATGTGTATGTGACAAATAAAATTTGATTTGATTTGATAAAAATTTGATTTGATTTGAGTTTGGGTCTAGACTGTCTCCCCCTTTGAAGAGGGGGATGACTGCGGCCGTTTTCCATACTTTAGGAATCTCAGACGATACGGAAGAGAGGTTGAACAGGCTAGTAATTGGGGTTGCAATAATGGCGGCAGATTTTTAGGAAGAGGGTCCAGATTGTCTAGCCCAGCTGATTTGTAGGGATCCAGATTTTGCAGCTCCTTCTGAACATCAGCTATCTGGATTTGGGTGAAGGAGAAGCAGGTTGGGGGGGGGCTTGGGCAAGTTGCTGCAGGGGGTGCTGAGATGTTGGCCGGGGTAGGGGTAGCCAGGTGGAAAGCATGGCCAGCTGTAAAAAATGCTTATTGAAATTCTTGATTATCATATATTTATTGGTGGTGACAGCGTTTCCTAGCCTCAGTGCAGTGGCAGCTGGGAGGAGGTTCTCCATGGACTTTACAGTGTCCCAAAACCTTTTGGAATTAGTGCTACTGGATGTAAATTTATGTTTGAAAAAGCTAGCCTTAGCTTTCCGAACTGACTTTTTATATTGTTTCCTGACTTCCCTGAAAAGTTGTGTGTCGCGGAGGCTATTCGATGCTAATGCAGTACGCTACAGGATGTTTTTGTGCTGGTCAAGGGCAGTCAAGTCTGGAGTGAACCAAGGGCTGTATCTGTTCTTAGTTTTACATTTTTTGAATGGGCATGCTTATTTAAGACGATGAGGAAAGCACTTTTAAAGAACAACCAGGCATCCTCTACTGACTTGAAGTGAAGTGTTTTAGGGAGCGTTTGACAGTGATGAGGAGTGGTCGTTTGACTGCTGGCCCATTGCGGACGCAGGCAATGAGGCAGTGATCGCTGAGATCCTGGTTGAAGACAGCAGAGCTGTATTTGGAGGGCAGGTTGGTTAGGATGATATCTATGAGGGTGCCCATGTTTACGGGTTTAGGGTTGTACCTGGTAGGCTCCTTGATAATTTGTTTGAGATTGAGGGCATCTAGCTTAGATAGTAGGACGGCCGGGGTGCTAAACATTTCCCAGTTTAGGTCACCTAACAGTACGAACTCTGAAGATAGATGGGGGGCAATCCATTCACATATGGTGTCCAGAGCACAGCTGGGGGCTGAGTGGGGTCTATAACACGCGGCAACAGTAAGAGACTTATTTCTGGAAAGGTGGATTTTTAAAAGTAGAAGCTTGAATTGTTTGGGCGCAGACCTGGATAGCATGACAGAACGCTGCAGGCTATCTCTGCAGTAGATTGCAATTCCGCCCCCTTTGGCAGTTTCTTGATGGAAAATGTTGTAGTTGGGGATGGAAATTTCAGACTTTTTGGTGGCCTTCCTAAGCCAGGATTCAGACACGGCTACGACATCAGTGTTGGCGGAGTGTGCTAAAGCAGTGAATAAGACAAATTTAGGGAGGGGGCTTCTGATAATAACATGCATGAGACAAAGGCTTTTACGGTTACAGAAGTCAACAAATGAGAGCACCTGGGGAATAGGTGTGATTCTGGGGGCTACAGGGCCTGGGTTAACCTCTACACCACCAGAGGAACAGAGGAGGAGTAGGATAAGGGTACGGCTAAAGGCTATGAGAACTGGTCGTCTAGTGCGTTGGGAACAGAGAATTAAAGGGGCAGATTTCTGGGCGTGGTAGAATAGATTCAGGGCATAATGTACAAACAAGGATATGGTAGGATGTGAGTACAGTGGGGGTAAACCTAGGCATTGAGTGACTATGAGAGAGTTTGCATCTCTAGAGACATCAGCTCAGCCAGGTGAGGTCTCCCCATTTGTGGGGGTATGTGACAAAAGAGCTATCTAAGGCATGTTGAGCTGGACTAAGGGCTCTACAGTGAAATAAAACAATAACTAAAACAGCAGTAGACAAGGCATATTGACATTAGAGAAAGGCATGTGTAGCGAAGTGACCATAGGGTCCAATGAGCAGCAATAGGTGAGTCCGGGAGCCGTTTGGTAGTCGCTACTATGCTAGGCGAGCGGGAGGCACGGCGTTCAGAAAGCTAGCGTGCCATTGCTAGCAGATGGGTGTTTCTGCGACATCGCAACGGAAAAGCCTGTTGAAACCACATCGGACGATTACGTCGGCAGACCAGTCGCGATGGAACGGTGGGGCTCCATGTCGGCAATAAAGGGTCCAGGCCAATTGGCAGAAGAGGTATTGTAGCCCATGAATTAGCGAGTATACCTATTCAGCAAGCCAGGAGATGGGCCTAGCTCGAGGCTAGTTCGAGGATAGCTCAAGGCCAACTGTTGCTTGCTTCGGGACAGAGGCGTTAGCCAGCAGTAGCCACTTGGTTGTGGCTAGCTAGCTGCGATGATCCAGTGTAATGGCCCTTGCGGCAGGAATCTGGTGATGTGGTGGAGAAAAGCAGTCTGATATGCTCTGGGTTGATATTGCGCTGTGCAGACTGGCAGGTATTGACCGATCTAAAGCTGGCTGGTGTCCGGGCTAAAGGTGAAGAGGGCTAGCCGTGGCCAACAGTGACTAGTAGCTAGTTAGCAGGCTAGCTTCTGATTGAGGTTCCAGTTATAACATCTAAAAATAGCAGATCTGTAACACACTGGGTGAGGCGAGTTGCAGGAAAGTATATTTAGATCGTAGGCGGAAAAAAATAACTGATAAAATGACTATTTACATGGGACAAGACAAGCACACGTCCGACTGCTACCCCATCTTGGATACAGCGCGATGGATTGGTATGCTACAGGAAGGTGGTCGCGTGTGTTTTCGAGGTCGAAGTCCTGAGTTTGAGTTTCCTTATGAGCTGAATCAGGGGGACATGGTACTCGCTAATCAAGCTAGACTGTGATCTACAGTTGCACGTAGCCCAACCGCTCAGCCCAACTGCAGTTGTAGAAGGCCTTTTTCAATAGTGCGGTGGGTTGGAATGCTTCAGGAGGGCGGTCACGCGTGTTTGCGAGGCAGAGGTCCTGAGTTCAAGTCTCGGTATAAGCTGGATCAGGGGGAATCAGTACTTGCTAAGCAAGCGGCCTTTACATTAACTTCCTGATCGCTTCCCTAAGGGCTTAAGCACATTTTTGTATTGTTTTATTTAACCTTGATTTAAGCAGGGAAATCTCATTGAGACCAATGCCTCTTTTCCAAGGAAGCCCTGCATGTACACAATCCGACTAATTTGCAACATTTACAAATACAAAATACTCTCATCAACTTACCAATCGCAGTTATAAAAAACAAGGCTGTGGCTAATGATCTGACTTTTTCAGGTTTTGACTTCAAGGATCACATTCTGCGCATGTGTAAAATGCAGGGCACCCTTTTAACCTGCAGAGAATAGGCTACTCAGACGAATGGTGCTCGTTTGGTACAGTTAGATCAAGTAGAATCAATGTCTGCAAGATCACAATGTTCACAGTATTCTACATAACAGAACCAAATATAATAGCATAGTTTAATGTTACTGTAAGACGAAAACACCAATTGTGAATGTATAATTCTTCAAGTTTTACCCATAGTAACCATTTGATCTCAATCAGTTTCATGGGGATATGCTTTTAGATCTTGAGTTATACCGTGTTAGTTCAAAGTAACCTACACTGTTGTTTTGAATGATGTACAGTGAGCGAATTTAAGAGCAGATGTGTTAGTAACAAAGTAGCCTACCTTTGTACTCTAGAAGTCGGAAGTTTACATAGACTTAGATTGGAGTCATTAAAACTTGTTTTTCAACCACTCCACAAATGTCTTGTTAACAAACTTTAGTTTTGGAAAGTCGGTTAGGACATCTACTTTGTGCATGACAGGAGTAATTTTTCCAACAATTGTTTACACACAAATGATTTCACTTATAATTCACTTTATCACAATTCCAGTGGGTCAGAAGTTTACATACACTAAGTGCCTTTAAACAGCTTGGATAAAAAGATTGAGGGGGCTGTTTTGTTAGACTTCAGTGCGGCTTTTGACAATATCGATCATCATCTGCTGCTGGAAAAACGTATGTGTTATGGCTTTACACCCCCTACTATATTGTGGGTAAAGAGTTACCTGTCTAACAGAACATAGAGGGTGTTCTTTAATGGAAGTCTCCCCAACATAATCCAGGTTAAATCAGAAATCCCCCAGGGCAGCTGTTTAGGCCCCTTACTTTTTTCAATCTTGGCTAATGACATGCCACTGCTTTGAGTAAAGCCAGTGTGTCTATGTATGCGGATGACTCAACGCTATACACATCAGCTACCACAGTGACTGAAATTACTGCAACACTTAACAAAGAGCTGCAGTTAGTTTCAGAATGGGTGGCAAGGAATACGTTTCAACCTAAATCTTTAAAAAACTAAAAGCATTGTATTTGGAACAAATCATTCACTAAACCCTAAACAACTAAACTGCTTGGAGTAACCCTGGATTGTAAACTGTCATGGTCAAAACATGTTGATACAACAGTAGCTAAGATGGGGAGAAGTCTGTCCATAATAAAGCGCTACTCTGCCAACTGTCAACAAGGCAGGACCTACAGGCCCTAGTTTTGTCACATCTGGACTACTGTTCAGTCGTGTGGTCAGGTGTCACAAAGAGAGACTTAGGAAATTTGCCAGCGCTGCTGGCCCTCAAATGTACACGGAGAGCTAACATTAATGATATGCATGGCAATCTCTCATGGCTTGAAGTGGAGGAGAGATTGACTTCATCACTACTTGTTTTTGTAAGGAGTGTTGACATTCTGAATGCACCGAGCTGTCTGTTTTAAACTACTAGCACACAGCTCTGACACCCATGCATACTCTAGAAGACATGCCACCAGAGGTCTCTTCATAATCCCCAAGTCCAGAACAGACTATGGGAGGTGCACAGTACTACATAGAGTCATGACTAAATGGAATTCTAATCCACATCAGCTAACTGATGCAAGCAGTAGAATCAGAGGGGGGGGGTGGATATGTGGTGGTGTGACAGTGTTATATGATGTACTGTTTTAGCTTTTGTTTTATGTGTAATACAAGTCTTAATGTGTTTGGAGTAGCTGTTGCCTTGGAAGCAGCTAATGGGGATCCCTAATAAAATACAAATACAAATAGTTTATTAACTTGATACACAGACAATGACTGCAATATTTACCATATTGAAGCAGAATGCATAAATATTAAATATGCACTATGCAGATATTGCTCTGACATTTCCTGGTTGCTGAAATACTAATAGTTCGCCTAATTTCAGTTTGACAAAACAAGCAAGTTTAGTGTAGAGAGTCATTGTACCATCTAAACCGCTGTGAAATATCTTTTCCATAACCAACAATATTGTATTTTCAACTGTTTGAAGCAACCATAAAACCATAAGTAAAATACGCAAAAATGAAACGTAAGAACAGGAAGCATAGAAAAAACACACATGGAACCGATCTACCGCTTCTTAGACTTGCTTTGAATGAGAATGATCTATAACTCACATTTCTATGTAAATTTGGTCGGGTCGCCTAAAAAGATCACCCAAATACAAAATTTTGGACACACATACTCATTCCTGGGTTTTTCTTTATTTTTTATATTTTCTACATTGTAGAATAATAGTGAAGACATCCAAACTATGAAATAACACCTATGGAATCATGTAGTAACCAAAAAAAGTGTTAAACAAATCAAAATATATTTTATATTTGAAAATCTTCAAAGTAGCCACCCTTTGCCTTGATGACCGCTTTGCTCACTCCTGGCATTCTCTCAACCAGCTCCATGAGGTAGTTACCTGGAATGCATTTCAATTAACAGGTGTTCCTTGTTAAAATATTTATTTCCTTCTTAATGTGTTTGAGCCAATCAGTTGTGTTGTGATGAGGTAGGGGTGGTATACGGAAGATAACCCTATTTGGTAAAAGACCAAGACCATATTATGGCAAGAACAGAGCAAATAAGCAAAGAGAAATGACAGTCCATCATTACTTTAAGACATGAAGGTCAGTCAATCCAGAACATTTCAAGAACTTTAAAAGAACCCATCAAGCGCTGTGATGAAACTGGCTCTGATGAGGACTGCCACAGGAAAGAAAGACCCAATGTTACCTTTGTTGCAGAGGATAAGTTCAGCCTCAGAAATTGCAGCCCAAATAAATGCTTCACAGAGGTCAAGTAACAGACATCTCAACATCAACTGTTCAGGGGGAGACTGCGTGAATCAGGCCTTCATGGTAGAATTGCTGCCAAGAAACCCTTATTAAAGGACACCAATAATAAGAAGAGACTGGCTTGGGCCAGAAACACAAGCAATGGACATTAGACTGGTGGAAATCTGTCCTTTGGTCTGATGAGTCCAAATTTGAGATTTTTGGTTCCAACCGCCGTGTCTTTGTGAGACACAGAGAAGGTGAACGGACGATCTCCACATGTGTGGTTCCCACCGTGAAGCATGGAGGGGGAGGTGTGATGGTGTGGGGCTGCTTTGCTGGTGACACTGTTTGGGATTTATTTAGAACTCAAGGCACACTTAACCAGCATGGCTACCACAGCATTCTGCAATGATACCCATTCCATCTGGTTTGGCTTAGTGGGTCTATCATTTGTTTTTCAACAGGAAAATGACCCAACACACCTCCAGGCTGTGTAAGGATGTTTTGACCAACAAGGAGTGTGATGGAGTGCTGCATCAGATGACCTGGCCTCTAAAATCATCCGACCTCAACCTAATTGAGATGGTTTGGGATGAGTTGGACCGCAGAGAGAAGGAAAAGCAGCCAACAGGTGCTCAGCATATGTGGGAACTCCTGTTGGAAAAGCATTCCAAGTGAAGCTGGTTGAGAGAATGCCAAGCGTGTGCAAATCTGTAACATATTTTTAGATTTGTTGAACACTTTGGTGACTACATGATTCCATATGTGTTATTTAATCATTTTGATATCTTCATTATTATTCTACAATGTAGAAAATATTTTTTTAAACAAAAAAAAACTTGAATGAATAAGTGTCCAAACTTTTGACTGGTACTGTACATATTGTAGCTTTGAATTTGAATATTCAATCAAATTTAAATATAATTTTAAAACTGAATGCAATTTTCAGTCAATTCAGTTTCAGATCCTGAAATAGAAGTTTAATTTATGAATTAAATTATTCAATTTGTGCATTACAAATTCAAAAATATTGAATTCAAAAACAGTTTTGGTTGGTACTGAAATATCTCCAGTTGCACCCTCATTTAATATCATGATTCTACCTCTTTCTTTCCCTGCTTCCATCTCTTTTTTTTCGTTCTTTCTCTCTGTCTCTGTCTCTCTGTCTCTGTAGGTTTCTCGAGGAGTTGCTAAATAGGTTTAAGAGCAGTATGCAGCTCCAACTCACCTGTTTCCAGCCCTCTAATGTCCAGCCTGTCAAGAGATGAGCCAAACGTCTGTACGTCTCTTCAACATTAATATAATGGCATTATAGTATCTCTATCTATCAAATAATTTGCAATGCCTATTTACTTGTCTCGATAAGCTTTCACAGCCTTTTGTTCAATTGTTATAAGATCTATAGTAGACTGGAAATTTGCCTTTTCTCACACTAATCACATTTTTTATCTTAGATATGTACACTAATTTGCTGAGGGGCAATTCCACGGCAACGGAATTATGCTTTTTTCACCTTAAAATCTATGCCAAAAAAAACATTGATTTCAAAACTTAAACAAACTCTACTACTCTTTGCACAGGGATGACTTTCAACAATCCACTGAAAAAATATACAAATTTAGTGGAAGAACTTTCCAGATGCAAACTTTGGTAACAGAATTGTGGTAAAATCTCCCTCAGGCTTTTATGCGGCAATGTTTTCCAAAAACCCAGTTAAATATCTGCTCCTAATTAAGATTGAAAGACGTCTGCAGAAATCACCTTTGAAATGACACCTTGAGTTTGATCAAATCTATTTTGGTTATTGAAATACAGTAAGTGAAGTGGATTTACACCTGGTTATAGAATTAAAGTAATGAACAAACTAATGTCATGGGTCCCTGATCTGTACTATACAGAAATGCATAATTATGGATTTGAATGTCATTCACCTAATGTTTCACAAGTTTGGACATCACAGTAGAGTACAGTACAGTACAATAAAGCACAGCAGAGTAGAGTATAGTTAAGTACATACAGTGGGGCAAAAAGGTATTTAGTCAGCCACCAATTGTGCAAGTTCTCCCACATTGCCAACAAAGGGTATATAACAAAGTATTGAGATAAACTTTTGTTATTGACCAAATACTTATTTTCCACCATAATTTGCAAATAAATTCATTATAAATCCTACAATGTGATTTTCTGGATTTTTTTTCTCATTTTGTCTGTCATAGTAGAAGTGTACCTATGATGAAAATTACAGGCCTCTCTCATCTTTTTAAGTGGGAGAACTTGCACAATTGGTGGCTGACTAAATACTTTTTTGCCCCACTGTACGTCAATGATAGATTCAGATTTGGTCCGTTCCATCTGTCGTTAACATCAAGGCCAGGGTGGACTGACCAACTTTCAACTACTTTTCAACGTCCATGGACGTCTCGTGTCGGTCAGTGCTCAGTGAGTGAGGCTGCTGGTTACAGTCAATTAAAAATTGAGGGGGCTGATGGGTAGGTGTCAGTAAGAGCTGGGAGAGGTGACATAACTTGAGATGAGAGAGAGAGGCAAAGAGAGGAAGGGGTTGCTGAACATAACAGTATGCCAGTGGAAGGAATGACAGTAGCAGGGCACCCAACTGTGGTTTGTGACTATTGAGATTTCCCATTGTAGTCAATTCAGTTGCTGTAATTCTGGTAGATGTTTTTGTAATTGTTTTTGAGTTTTAATCACTTAATAATTCATAAACAAAATTGCTATCAGTAAAATCACTATAATTAATGATACAGTATGTGGGTATTTGGTAACAGAATTACAAGGCAATATTTCTTCAAATTAAAGACGGGAAAACAATTCCTCCAAAACTAAATATAAGTGTTGATATTAGTTGGCAGGGTAATTTACATCAACATTATTGTGTTTTGATGTATTTATAATATATTTTAAGACGTTTTCTGATAGATGTTGTTTTTAAGACCCCTTTTCCATCTGTTTATCCAGAAATCAAAGCATTTACTTATGCCTCATTTTTAAGATGGAAAATGGCTGAAAAAGGTATCTATGACTTAATTTGCCAATAATATTGACTCTTAACTTTCATTTGACACTCAATCTTATATGGTCCTATAAACTTAATGTTTTGGTGCTCATGGGTTCTTTTTGATGGAAAGACCCAGAGTAATTACATGGTTAATCTGGGCAGTCCCTCTACTGTAGAATCATGCTAATTATAATATTGTTAGATGGCCGCTCATCTAGCAATCAGCATCCAGTCCCTTTTGGCTAGGCTGGTTTTAGAGGCAGGACTGTCTCTACTCTCTCCTGCTAAGAAATATGGCAGAGCCAGCCAACAGCTCTCTGAATGTTCATAAAGAAACTGCAGGTGTGTCATTATGTGTTATATGTGGAATTTGTGTGAAAATGTTTCAGTGCTGTTCTGTCCTCAAATTAAAAGACCTGCCAATTAAAATACACATTTAAATTGATTCTGTTCTTGTGACCTGTCACTTTTCACCTTATCACTGTAACATACTACCTTATTGAATGGTTTATTACACATTGCTGCCATTGTCATATCTACTCACACCCTACCCAACCCCTCACTCAGACCATACAGTGTCCTTGACCTTGATTAGGCTTGTCCCATAGAAGGTTGTGCAGAGACAGTGAATGAGTGAACGTTAGAGAGACATCTCTGTCCCATAGACGGTAGAACCCCAGCCATAGATTAGCCACTGCATCAATTCAGGAGATCATTGCACTCACAGCTCACACATAGTCTGGCACTAGTATAGGGTAGGGCCAGTTAGACAGGGATGGGGTGTTAGTAGAGTGGGGTAGGGTAGGAAGTTGTGAACCGTTCTGCAAGATAGACAGCAAGAGGAGTGGTCTATGCTAATTCCATACTGGCTGTAAAAAAATATAGGACAGATTCGGTTGTAGGTGGATGGTTGCGGTTTTGCAGTATTTATGTGGTCGTATGTTTTAACCTTTATTTAACTAGGCAAGTCAGTTAAGAACAAATTCTTATTTACAATGAGGGCCTACACCGGCCAAACTCAGACGACGCTGGGCCAATTGTGCGCCGCCCTATGTGACTCCCAATCACGACCAGTTGTTATACAGCTTGAATGTCAGACATTGTAGTAGTAGATACAGTGGGGCAAAAAAGTATTTAGTCAGCCACCAATTGTGCAAGTTCTCCCACTTAAAAAGATGAGAGAGGCCTGTAATTTTCATCATAGGTACACTTCAACTATGACAGACAAAATTAGAAAAAAAATCCAGAAAATCACATTGTAGGATTTATAATGAATTTATTTGCAAATTATGGTGGAAAATAAGTATTTGGTCAATAACAAAAGTTTATCTCAATACTTTGTTATATACCCTTTGTTGGCAATGACAGAGGTCAAACGTTTTCTGTATGTCTTCACAAGCTTTTCACACACTGTTGCTGGTATTTGGCCCATTCCTCCATGCAGATCTCCTCTAGAGCAGAGATGTTTTGGGGCTGTTGCTGGGCAACACAGACTTTCAACTCCCTCCAAAGATTTTCTATGGGGTTGAGATCTGGAGACTGGCTAGGCCACTCCAGGACCTTGAAATGCTTCTTACGAAGCCACTCCTTCATTGCCCGGGCGGTGTGTTTGGGATCATTGTCATGCTGAAAGACCCAGCCACATTTCATCTTCAATGCCCTTGCTGATAGAAGGAGGTTTTCACTCAAAATCTCACGATACATGGCCCCATTCATTATTTCCTTTACACGGATCAGTCATCCTGGTCCCTTTGCAGAAAAACAGCCCCAAAGCAAGATGTTACCACCCCCTTGCTTCACAGTAGGTATGGTGTTCTTTGGATGCAACTCCGCATTCTTTGTCCTCCAAACACGACGAGTTGAGTTTTTACCAAAAAGTTATATTTTGGTTTCATCTGACCATATGACATTCTCCCAATCTTCTGGATCATCCAAATGCTCTCTAGCAAACTTCAGACGGGCCTGGACATGTACTGGCTTAAGCAGGGGGACACGTCTGGCACTGCAGGATTTGAGTCCCTGGCGGCGTAGTGTGTTACTGATGGTAGGCTTTGTTACTTTGGTCACAGCTCTCTGCAGGTCATTCACTAGGTCCCCCCGTGTGGTTCTGGGATTTTTGCTCACCGTTCTTGTGATCATTTTGACCCCACGGGGTGAGATCTTGCGTGGAGCCCCAGATCGAGGGAGATTATCAGTGGTCTTGTATGTCTTCCATTTCCTAGTAATTGCTCCCACTGTTGATTTCTTCAAACCAAGCTGCTTACCTATTGCAGATTCAGTCTTCACAGCCTGGTGCAGGTCTACAATTTTGTTTCTGGTGTCCTTTGACAGCTCTTTGGTCTTGGCCATAGTGGAGTTTGGAGTGTGACTGTTTGAGGTTGTGGACAGGTGTCTTTTATACTGATAACAAGTTCAAACAGGTGCCATTAATACAGGTAACGAGTGGAGGACAGAGGAGCCTCTTAAAGAAGAAGTTACAGGTCTGTGAGAGCCAGAAATCTTGATTGTTTGTAGGTGACCAAATACTTATTTTCCACCATTATTTGCAAATAAATTCATAAAAATCCTACAATGTGATTTTCTGGATTTTTTTTCTCATTTTGTCTGTCATAGTTGAAGTGATGAAAATTACAGGCCTCTCTCATCTTTTTAAGTGGGAGAACTTGCACAATTGGTGGCTGACTAAATACTTTTTTGCCCCACTGTACATGCTGCCACACCCTTGACTCTCATGAGTTGTGCCATGGGGTTAGCTCAGGGGGTTTTACCATAAAAGATAGTAACATTTTACACACATTCACGAGTGATTATGAAAACATCACTCATTACCAGACAACTCAGCACAAAACTCAATCGGGACTTGAATAGCCTACCAGCAATAGCCTACACTACAAAAGAATGCGGACACCTGCTTGTCGAACATCTCATTCCAAAATCATGGGCATTAATATGGAGTTGGTCCCCCTTTGCTGCTGTAAAAGCCTCCGCTCTTCTGGGAGGCTTTCCACTAGATGTTGGAACATTGCTGTGGGAACTTGCTTCCATTCAGCCACAAGCATTAGTGAAGTCGGGCACTGATGTTGGGTGATTAGGCCTGGCTCGCAAAAACATTTCTGTATGGACCTTGCTTTGTGCCCTGGAGCATTATCATACGGAAACAGGAAAGGACCTTCCCAAAACTGTTGCCACAAAGTTTGAACTAAGGGGCCTAGCCTGAACCATGAAAAACATCCCCAGACCATTATTCCTCCTCCATCAAACTTTACAGTTGGCACTATACACTGGGGCAGGTAGCGTTCTCTTGGCATCCGCCAAACACAGATTCGTCCGTCGGACTGCCAGATGGTGAAGCGTGATTCATCACTCCAGAGAACACGTTTCCACTGCTCCAGAGTCCAATAGCGGCAAGCTTGGCATTGCGCATGGTGATCTTAGGCTTGTGTCTGGCTGCTCAGCCATGATAACCCATTTCATGAAGCTCCCAACAAACAGTTCTTCTGCTGAATTTGCTTCCAGAGATGGTTTGGAACTCGATAGTGAGTGTTGCAACCAAGGACAGATGATTTTGACAAGCGTCAGCACTTGCCGGTACTGTTCTGTGAGCTTGTGTGGCCTACCACTTTGCAGCTGAGCCGTTATTGCTCCTAGACCTTTTCACTTTTTCACAATAACAGCACTTACAGTTGACCAGGGCAGCTCTAGCAGGGCAGACATGTTACGAACTGACTTGTTGGAAAAGTACTGTAGCATCCTATGACGGTGCCACAATGAAAGTCAGTGAGCTCTTCAGTACAGGCCAATCTCCTGGCAGTGTTTGTCTATGGAGATTGCATGGCTCTGCACTCATTTTTATACACCTGTCAGCATGGGTGTGGCTGAAATAGCCAAATCCAAGAATTTAGCCGCTAATCTAACCAAAAATTATAATAAAATATGAGATTGAAATGTTCTTATCGACAAAACAAACCCAAAAATGTGCTAATCTTCTCATTGCCACTATCAACTGATCGAGAAAAAGCAAAGCCAAATTGCATCATGTGAGCTACATTATCATCAGCAGAACCATAACCCCAGACAGGGGACATGATCATCAGCAGCACCATAACCCCAGGCCAGGCAGGGGACATTATCATCAGCAGCACCATAACCCCAGGCCAGGCAGGGGACATTATCATCAGCAGAACCATAACCCCAGGCCAGGCAGGGGACATTTCATCAGCAGCACCATAACCCCAGGCAGGGGACATTATCATCAGCAGAACCATAACCCCAGGCCAGGCAGGGGACATTATCATCAGCAGAACCATAACCCCAGGCCAGGCACGGGACATTATCATCAGCAGAACCATAACCCCAGGTCAGGCAGGGGACATTATCATCAGCAGAACCATAACCCCAGGCCAGACAGGGGACATTATCATCAGCAGAACCATAACCCCAGGCGAGGCAGGGGAAAAGCCATTTAGACTGCGGTTGTTTTGATTCTCTCTTCTTTCTGGTCTGTTCTAAACTTAGTGTCCACCCACGGATTCATTCACATCAGCAGTATGTTCAAAGCCCTCAGGTCTCATCCTTCCACAACCGGTACTGTTTACAGCCGGAGACGTGAGGTGGGGAGGGGAGTTTTTACACCACACTGTTCCATTTGGGACGCAGGTGAAAACATGTTTACATCAATCAAGGTGGATTCTTTGAAATAGGTGATTTTGGTAATAAGGCTGTAATGGGAAGAACCACAGGTTACATAGGGATTGCGTAGGTAGGTGGTGGAACAAATGGTCAGACAAGTTCATTTATTTTCTTTGATCATTCTTATCAGACATCTTATAAACCTGTTGTATGGTGTCTCATCCTTAAGGGTGGTTCAACTCTGTCCTTCCTTACAATGGTACACCTGTTCACTAATGGTTGTTATACATATCAGTGTAATTTAGAAGACTTTTTAATCTATAACCATTTCCCCCAAAAAATATAGTACATTGTTACTATTACATATATTACAGCATATTACAATTGAAAGTACTACCCAGTCTTATTTACTTTATCAGTACTACCCAGTCTTGTTTACTCTATCAGTCAGCCAGTGATTGAGAATTCTACTCAGGGTTTTTCACTGTTCTTCCATGGAAATTGAAATGTAGTCAGCGCATGTAGAGGCACCCCAGGAAACACTTGTATCAGTTCTAAACGCTAAGGCTCTTAGGGCCCCGTTGGGATGGAAAGAGTGGCCAACCTCTTCCTCTTCCCCTGGTGATGTCATCACACATTGTTTATGACAGCGTTCTCCTGTGAGTGTGTTTGATTAACCAGCGTCATCCTGCATCTGAACCAGGCTTCCTGTAAACAGACGCACAAAAGCACACACACACACACGTAAACACATGCACACATCCGAAGGATGTCACTTCACCACAAATCCCTTGTCTAACATGAGCCCTCTAGCTATTTGATTGAGTGTCTATGTATGTCTCAAAAAATGCACAATTTTTGCGTTGGTACAATTTTTTATTTTTCTATTACAGAACATGTTCCGTATGTATGACAGACTGAGCTTATTGAAGGGTTCAGCATGCTAGTCAGTGTTTCAGTGTGGTTCAATCTCACTGAGTTTATCGAAGATTCAGCATGCTAGTCAGTGTTTCAGTGTGGTTCAATCTCACTGAGTTTATCGAAGATTCAGCATGCTAGTCAGTGTTTCAGTGTGGTTCAATCTCGCTGAGTTTATCGAAGATTCAGCATGCTAGTCAGTGTTTCAGTGTGGTTCAATCTCGCTGAGTTTATCGAAGATTCAGCATGCTAGTCAGTGTTTCAGTGTGGTTCAATCTCACTGAGTTTATCGAAGATTCAGCATGCTAGTCAGTGTTTCAGTGTGGTTCAATCTCACTGAGTTTATCGAAGATTCAGCATGCTAGTCAGTGTTTCAGTGTGGTTCAATCTCAGAGGCCGTCTTTGGTCATCTCTATTACAGTATTCCTTATTATTCAGTATTGATGCTGGGAAATCTACATACAGTAGTAGCAACAGTAGTCAGGTAAAATGTCTAACATAGTTACAGAAGAAATTGAGCAAACACAATTAAGCACATAAAAAAACATGTCAATACAATCACTACAGCTGTCAGTTCTTTTGCTGTCAGAAAGTTGACGTTGAAACACAAAATCTCAATCAAGTTTGAGTCTCTACGGCCAAAGGACGGCTCCCTGAGTTGTTGAAATCAAGTTTGTTCCAAATCAAATTTGGAACATTGATTCCCTTGAGTCCTTACAACACACAAACACATCTACAATATACAACTATCTGTTACAATCTCTTCAGTGGTCCCGGGGTATGTTCCTCCATAGCCTGGCTTGGTTCAATTCAGTCTGGCCTGGCTTGTTTCAGTCTGGCCTGGCTAGGTTCAGTTCAGTCTGGCTTGGTTCAGTTCAACCTGGGTTGGTTCAGTTTGTCTTGGATTGGAGTGGCATAGTTCTGCTTCGGCTTTGAGTGAAATCTGGGATCCAGAGTACAGGGAAACAACTCTCCTCCTCTCCCCAGGCTTTCTCCCATCTCCT
This sequence comes from Oncorhynchus tshawytscha, assembly GCF_018296145.1. Taxonomy (NCBI): domain Eukaryota; kingdom Metazoa; phylum Chordata; class Actinopteri; order Salmoniformes; family Salmonidae; genus Oncorhynchus; species Oncorhynchus tshawytscha. The sequence continues at coordinate 71,865,410 of NC_056433.1, forward strand.
CCTCTCCCCATATCCTGCCCCGCAGTCTGACTGTGATCAGAGCTGGCCAAATATGTCAGTCCTGCAGGGTGTTGCTATGGTGATGCGTGATGACCCTCTGGTAGTCCTCGGTTAAAGCAGGTGTCATGCTGTGTTCCGTGACCCCTGGGAGGGAGAGGTCGTAGCTGCGGTAGTAGTGTCCGCTGGTCTGCTGGTGCTGGGTGTAGTATAGGAGTTGCCTGGCAAACATGGGCTCCACCTGCAGGGACGGAGGGGAACAGCAGGGATCAGTACTGGTGTCACTGGGAGCCGGTGGTAATGGGGCATAGCCACGGGACGTAGGGGCGCTGAGGGAGCTGCAGCAACCCCTGATAAATACCCCCCCGAAAAATGTTTTTTACTAAATTTATACATTACCGTTCAAAAGTTGAACGACAGTTTTCAGCTGTGCTAACAGAATTTCAAAAGGGTTTTCTCATGATCAATTAGCCTTTTAAAATGATAAACTTGGATTAGCTAACACAACGTGCCATTGGAACACAGGAGTTATGGTTGCTGGTAAGGGGCCTCTGTACGCCTATATAGATATTCCATTCAAAATCAGCCGTTTCCAGCTGCAATGGTCATTTACAACATTAACAATGTTTACACTGTATTTCTGATCAATTTCATGTTATTTTAATGGACAAAAAATGTCCTTTTCTTTCAAAAACAAGGACATTTCGAAGTGACCCCAAACTTTTGAATGGTAGTGTATATACAGTACCAGTCAAAAGTTTGGACATACCTACTCATTCAAGGGTTTTTCTTTTGACTATTTACTACGTTGTAGAATAATAGTGAAGACATCAAAACGATGAAATAACACATATAACACTACATGATTCCATTTGTGTTATTTCATAGTTTTGATGTCTTCACTATTATTCTACAATGTAGAAAACAGTACAAATAAAGAAAAACCCTGGAATGAGTAGGTGTGTCCAAACTTTTGACTGGTACTGTATATTTAACAAAAAAATTGTGCACTAGGCCTTTATTACTCCTGTATTAGGGTAGACAATTACCTGTCATCAGAGCAGTGATAATGCCACCTTTCTTCTCTTTGCATTGTTGGGAAGGGCCCGTAAGTAAGTGTTTCCCTGTTAGTCTACACCAGTGGTGGAAAAAGTACCCAACTGTCATACTTGAGTATGAGTATAGATCTCTTAATAGAAAGTTCCTCAAGTAAAAGTGAAAGTCACCCAGTAAAATACTACTTTAGTAAAAGTCTAAAAGTATTTGGTTCTAAATATACTTAAGTATCAAACGTAAATGTCAGCTCTGAAATATACTTAAGTATCAAAAGTAAATGTCAGCTCTGAAATATACTTAAGTATCAAAAGTAGAAATATAAATCATTTCAAAATCCTTATATTAAGCAAAGCAGACGACACCATTTTCTTGTTTTAAAAATGTACGATTAGCCAGGGGCACACCCCAACACTCAGATATCATTTACAGATAGCTAGGGGCACACCCCAACACTCAGATATAATTTACAGATAGCTAGGGGCACACCCCAACACTCAGATATCATTTACAGATAGCTAGGGGCACACCCCAACACTCAGATATCATTTACAGATAGCTAGGGGCACACCCCAACACTCAGATATCATTTACAGATAGCTAGGGGCACACCCCAACACTCAGATATCATTTACAGATAGCTAGGGGCACACCCCAACACTCAGATATCATTTACAGATTACAACACTCAGATATCATTTACAGATAGCTAGGGGCACACCCCAACACTCAGATATCATTTACAGATAGCTAGGGGCACACCCCAACACTCAGATATCATTTACAGATAGCTAGGGGCACACCCCAACACTCAGCTAGGGCACACCCCAACACTCAGATATCATTTACAGATAGCTAGGGGCACACCCCAACACTCAGATATCATTTACAGATAGCTAGGGGCACACCCCAACACTCAGATATCATTTACAGATAGCTAGGGCACACCCCAACACTCAGATATCATTTACAGATAGCTAGGGGCACACCCCAACACTCAGATATCATTTACAGATAGCTAGGGGCACACCCCAACACTCAGATATCATTTACAGATAGCTAGGGGCACACCCCAACACTCAGATATCATTTACAGATAGCTAGGGGCACACCCCAACACTCAGATATCATTTACAGATAGCTAGGGGCACACCCCAACACTCAGATATCATTTACAGATAGCTAGGGGCACACCCCAACACTCAGATATCATTTACAGATAGCCAGGGGCACACCCCAACACTCAGATATCATTTACAGATAGCTAGGGGCACACCCCAACACTCAGATATCATTTACAGATAGCTAGGGGCACACCCCAACACTCAGATATCATTTACAGATAGCTAGGGGCACACCCCAACACTCAGATATCATTTACAGATAGCTAGGGGCACACCCCAACACTCAGATATCATTTACAGATAGCTAGGGGCACACCCCAACACTCAGATATCATTTACAGATAGCTAGGGGCACACCCCAACACTCAGATATCATTTACAGATAGCTAGGGGCACACCCCAACACTCAGATATCATTTACAGATAGCTAGGGGCACACCTCAACACTCAGATATCATTTACAGATAGCTAGGGGCACACCCCAACACTCAGATATCATTTACAGATAGCTAGGGGCACACCCCAACACTCAGATATCATTTACAGATTAGGGGCACACCCCAACACTCAGATATCATTTACAGATAGCTAGGGGCACACCCCAACACTCAGATATCATTTACAGATAGCTAGGGGCACACCCCAACACTCAGATATCATTTACAGATAGCTAGGGCACACCCCAACACTCAGATATCATTTACAGATAGCTAGGGGCACACCCCAACACTCAGATATCATTTACAGATAGCTAGGGGCACACCTCAACACTCAGATATCATTTACAGATAGCTAGGGGCACACCCCAACACTCAGATATCATTTACAGATAGCTAGGGGCACACCCCAACACTCAGATATCATTTACAGATAGCTAGGGGCACACCCCAACACTCAGATATCATTTACAGATAGCTAGGGGCACACCCCAACACTCAGATATCATTTACAGATAGCTAGGGGCACACCCCAACACTCAGATATCATTTACAGATAGCTAGGGGCACACCCCAACACTCAGATATCATTTACAGATAGCTAGGGGCACACCCCAACACTCAGATATCATTTACAGATAGCTAGGGGCACACCCCAACACTCAGATATCATTTACAGATAGCTAGGGGCACACCCCAACACTCAGATATCATTTACAGATAGCTAGGGGCACACCCCAACACTCAGATATAATTTACAGATAGCTAGGGGCACACCCCAACACTCAGATATCATTTACAGATAGCTAGGGGCACACCCCAACACTCAGATATCATTTACAGATAGCTAGGGGCACACCCCAACACTCAGATATCATTTACAGATAGCTAGGGGCACACCCCAACACTCAGATATCATTTACAGATAGCTAGGGGCACACCCCAACACTCAGATATCATTTACAGATAGCTAGGGGCACACCCCAACACTCAGATATAATTTACAGATAGCTAGGGGCACACCCCAACACTCAGATATAATTTACAGATAGCTAGGGGCACACCCCAACACTCAGATATCATTTACAGATAGCTAGGGCACACCCCAACACTCAGATATCATTTACAGATAGCTAGGGGCACACCTCAACACTCAGATATCATTTACAGATAGCTAGGGGCACACCCCAACACTCAGATATAATTTACAGATAGCTAGGGGCACACCCCAACACTCAGATATCATTTACAGATAGCTAGGGGCACACCCCAACACTCAGATATCATTTACAAATGATGCATTTGTGTTTAGTGAGTCAGAGTCAGTAGGGATGCCACGTGTTATCTTGATAAGTGTGTCAATTGGACCATTTTCCTGTCCTGCTAAGCATTCATCATGTAACGAGTACTTTTGAGTGTCAGGGAAATGTATGCTGTAAAAAGTACATTATTTTCTTTAGGAATGTAGTGAAGTAAAAGTGAAAGTTGTCAAAAATATAAAAAGTAAAGTACAGATACCCAAAAAACGACTTAAGATATACTTTAAAGTATTTTTACTTATGTACTGTGTACTTATGTACTGTGACAAACACAGTTTGATTTTAGTAGAATGGAGGGAGGTTAGGGGGTGGAGAGAGGGCCAGGATTAGGGGATGGGGTTTGGATAAAGTAGAGAGAGTGGCTGAATACAGGTAGTAGAGGTCATATTAATATTAGGTGATAGTTATATACTGTACCTGTACAGTGAGGGTCCTCCTCTGTCTCTGTGGGTCCAGACACTCGTCTCCAAAACTCAGCAGCACCTGGAGACGTGGAGGGGGCCGGCCGTGGAGGGCATAGCCCTGCAGCTCTGGTAGACAGAGAAATAAGTGGTTAATAGGGTCTAGATGGTTAAGTTAGGTACAGAGGTGAGACGTGGTGGGCATAGCCCTGCAGCTCTGAGACAAACAGGGAGGGAGGTGAGGTGAGGTGGAGATGGTTAGATTAGGTACAGAGGAGAGACGTGGTGGGCATAGCCCTGCAGCTCTGAGACAAACAGGGAGGGAGGTGAGGTGAGGTGAGGGGGAAATGGTTAGATTAGGTACAGAGGAGAGACGTGGTGGGCATAGCCCTGCAGCTCTGAGACAAACAGGGAGGGAGGTGAGGTGAGGGGGAAATGGTTAGATTAGGTACAGAGGAGAGACGTGGTGGGCATAGCCCTGCAGTTCTGAGACAAACAGGGAGGGAGGGAGGGAGGTGAGGTGGAAATGGCTAGATTAGGTACAGAGGAGAGACGTGGTGGGCATAGCCCTGCAGCTCTGAGACAAACAGGGAGGGAGGTGAGGTGAGGTGGAAATGGTTAGATTAGGTACAGAGGAGAGATGTGGTGGGCATAGCCCCGCAGCTCTGAGACAAACAGGGAGGGAGGGAGGTGAGGTGGAGATGGTTAGATTAGGTACAGAGGAGAGACGTGGTGGGCATAGCCCCGCAGCTCTGAGACAAACAGGGAGGGAGGTGAGGTGAGGTGGAGATGGTTAGATTAGGTACAGAGGAGAGAAGTGGTGGGCATAGCCCTGCAGCTCTGAGACAAACAGGGAGGGAGGTGAGGTGAGGTGGAGATGGTTAGATTAGGTACAGAGGAGAGATGTGGTGGGCATAGCCCTGCAGCTCTGAGACAAACAGGGAGGGAGGTGAGGTGGAAATGGTTAGATTAGGTACAGAGGAGAGACGTGGTGGGCATAGCCCTGCAGCTCTGAGACAAACAGGGAGGGAGGTGAGGTGAGGTGGAAATGGTTAGATTAGGTACAGAGGAGAGACGTGGTGGGCATAGCCCTGCAGCTCTGAGACAAACAGGGAGGGAGGTGAGGTGAGGTGGAAATGGTTAGATTAGGTACAGAGGAGAGATGTGGTGGGCATAGCCCTGCAGCTCTGAGACAAACAGGGAGGGAGGTGAGGTGAGGTGGAAATGGTTAGATTAGGTACAGAGGAGAGACGTGGTGGGCATAGCCCTGCAGCTCTGAGACAAACAGGGAGGGAGGTGAGGTGAGGTGAGGTGGAGATGGTTAGATGAGGTACAGAGGAGAGACGTGGTGGGCATAGCCCTGCAGCTCTGAGACAAACAGGGAGGGAGGTGAGGTGAGGTGGAAATGGTTAGATTAGGTACAGAGGAGAGATGTGGTGGGCATAGCCCTGCAGCTCTGAGACAAACAGGGAGGGAGGTGAGGTGAGGTGGAGATGGTTAGATTAGGTACAGAGGAGAGACGTGGTGGGCATAGCCCTGCAGCTCTGAGACAAACAGGGAGGGAGGTGAGGTGAGGTGGAGATGGTTAGATTAGGTACAGAGGAGAGACGTGGTGGGCATAGCCCCGCAGCTCTGAGACAAACAGGGAGGGAGGTGAGGTGAGGTGGAAATGGTTAGATTAGGTACAGAGGAGAGATGTGGTGGGCATAGCCCTGCAGCTCTGAGACAAACAGGGAGGGAGGTGAGGTGAGGTGGAGATGGTTAGATTAGGTACAGAGGAGAGACGTGGTGGGCATAGCCCCGCAGCTCTGAGACAAACAGGGAGGGAGGTGAGGTGAGGTGGAGATGGTTAGGTACAGAGGAGAGGTGTGGAGGGGGCCTACTGTGAAGGTCATAGCCCTGCAGCTCCGAGACAAACAGGGAGGGAGAGAGGTGAGGTAGAGATGGATAGGTAGAGAGGACAGATTGCAGGGAGGGAGAAAGAGGATTCGATCTAGAGGGTAGGGTTGTGTATATAGATTGGTTCGCAGGGAGGGGACATTGGGTCGATAAAGGGTTAATACATTTTGGTCAAAGGGAATTCTTATGAGCTGGTGTGGTGGTGACTTTACAGGTTGTGTGACTGGATGGAAACCCCTGGTTCTATATGCAAATTAGACCAATCAGGCTGAACACATCTGTGGTAGGTGGGTGGGGATGAGGTCACTACTGTGTGTCATGTGTCATTCTTAAAAGTGTGTGTTGGGGATTATGGAGGTAATCTCATCATATTTCAAGGAAATGAGGACGTATCTGCTTCCTGTTCATGACCAGGAAACAGCATGATGACAGAGAGTGGTTTGGTTTGCCAGTGAATGTGACACGTGCGTGGGTGCATGCCCGCCTGCCTGCTTGCAGTGTACGTTAACTCACCTGCAAAGTAGTCCTGTGTATGCAGTAGTTTACAGGTGTGTTCTCTCTCCAGCTTGTTGGGTTTATCTCCGTAGGGCGATAACCCTCCCTCCCAGAACACTCTCTCCTGGCACAGCCGCCGAGCGTAGAGGCCATCTGGGGCCATCCATAGCAGCACGCCCCTCTCCAGGGTACCACCAGGGGGGCTGGGGGGGCACTCCTCCCCCCTCCCCAGGGCTGGGAGGCTGTCCAGGGGTAGGGGCACCAGGTCTGGACCTCCAGTGGGGGAATAGAGCTTGTCGTCTGGGGAGCAGGGAGTGATGCGACAGCCTTCAGGACTAGAGGTGGTCACCTCCCTCCACAATGAGTCCCGGTAGAACACTGACACATGTAACCGCATATCTGGGGTGGAGGAGGGAGTAATGGTCAGAGCTAACACAATATTATACCAATTACGTGGAACAAAATATATTATTGGCAAGTCATACGTGAAGTAAATAAGTGTGTGTGTACACTATATATTGTACCTGAGAGTGCCTCGGCTGATCTCATGCTGGTGTCCAGTGTGAAGGGGGAGGGCTGGCCATCAGTAGGGTAGGTGTAGAAGGACCCTGTGATCTGGTACCCTGCAAACACAGAGAGACAGTACCTTAATAAAGGCACTTATTCCAACACACAACAGAACAGCATACACACAAATATCATGGGTCGAATCGACAATCACGTGAAAAGCAAGTTATTTGAGCAATGTCAAGTTAGTATGTAGGCCCATGTGAACATAACTCCCACCGCCTGAATAGCTGGTTGACCCTCACCAACTGGGCCACCTGGTCCACGATACATTTTCTAATTCATAGTGCATAGTCTATCGTCCTAGAACGGAAAATTGCTCTTTACACTCTCTGCACACACTCATATCCTGACTCTTTCATTTACATATTTCCCCCACCGCACATCATCCTGTAAAAAAATAGTTTATTCATTTATACATCTCTACATACATCATTTATAATGTAACTTAGTGTTTATAGTGTAGCTTGTGTTTCTTAGCTTACAGTCTACATAGTGTACATACCACATGGATTTGTGTAAACTCTGCTTCTACATACAGTATGTTGTCTGTATATCCTGTTTATCGTGGCTGCACCAATTCACCAAGTCAAATTCCTGTACATGCAAATGTATTTGGTGAATAAAGGTGATTCTGACTACGCATCTACACACCCTAAATTACATTCTCTCATACAAACAAACATGGATGCTGTGGTATTGGTGGTATTGGGCCTACCGTTGTCCATGCTGGGGCCCTGGGCCCAGGGTAGGCTGCGTGAGGGGTAGGAACACTGGGCATAGGGCAGCTCAGGGAGCGAGGTCTGCTCTGGAAGATAGTCCCTCATCCAGCCTCGCTCTGCACTGGACATGTACCCAGACATCTACACACATAGAGACAGGGATATACCTCTCAGTCAACCATCACATCTACACACATAGAGACAGGGATATACCTCTCAGTCAACCATCACATCTACACACATAGAGACAGGGATATACCTCTCAGTCAACCATCACATCTACACACATAGAGACAGGGATATACCTCTCAGTCAACCATCACATCTGCACACATAGAGACAGGGATATACCTCTCAGTCAACCATCACATCTACACACATAGAGACAGGGATATACCTCTCAGTCAACCATCACATCTGCACACATAGAGACAGGGATATACCTCTCAGTCAACCATCACATCTGCACACATAGAGACAGAGATTTGTGCAGCTGTCTCGCTCTCTCTCTCGCGCACACACACACACAAACACATACACACACACACACGCACGCAGTGTTGGGAGTAGTGAACTACATGTAGTTCAACTAGTAATTTATCTAGTAGTAGCTTAGTGGGAGTTGAACTATGTTCAAATGTAGATAGTGTTTTTAGTAGTTAATTACTTTTTTTGCCATGTAGCTAACTATTGGAACTACACAACTTTTTTTGCAAAAAGAAAAGATGGGTGAAGTAGAGAATTTCCTTTCTTTTTTAGCATCAGACATGGCTAATTCTCACTTTAAACACAGTTTGTGTTAAATAGGCTAAATGACACATTCTGTTAATATCTGTCTCCAGAGTGATCCGTCTTGCAATCTGTATTCTATGCCATTTGACATGTAGTTTTGATACTTTTTCACAGTAACTTTAGTTAAACTATATGTTTCTTAAGGGGAGCTTTAGTGTAGCTTAACTTCTTCCAGTGTGAAGTAATTGGTTAACTATATTTCTGAATATCTTCCCCAACACTACACACACACACACACACACACACACACCCTTGTAATAGTTACCTGAGTCTGTAGGGCGGGGTAGGAGGGGTGCATGGGATAGCTCGGGGGAGTCTGCGGGCTGCCACCATCCTCCTGTTTGGATCCTGATAGCAAGAAATCTGTTACACAGGAGGAATAATTGAAACAAAACACAGACACACACACATTCATTGTGCTCTCAATGTTCATGAGAGAATAATACCTTCATTATTACACATGCACAAGTATAATCAGGACTTTATCCTACAGTTGGCTGTAACTAATTCACAGTGTCTTGTGGTTTGGCAGCCTGATTATCCAGCATACTGATGTGTATTTGTACAGAACTCACTGGCCCCTATCAAAACCCTATCAAAACCCCTACCCCCTATCAAAACCCAATCACCCCCCTTTTACAAAAAACCCATCGGGGCATTCAGTGAGTGGGTGGCATCTCTGTTTCCTACTGAATGGTGGTGTACAGTATGTGATAAAAACAAGAAGTTGATTTTATAACTTTCGATAACTTGTTTTCATCCTTTTCATTCATACAACTACCGTTTATTGCATGTATTGGAATGCCACTTAAATGTATAGAATACTGGGTAGAATTTTCTAGAATTTTCTAGAATTTATAGAATATAATTATACTGACGTCTCTTGGCGCCCTCGGGTATAATCCGGTAGACTTTGTAGGGGTCTGAGATGTCCAGTTGACTCTTTTCCACGAGCTCTTCGAAATCGTTACTTTTGTTGAGTGCGCACCGCAGGCGCGTCTTCCACGTAGGTGGGTCAGGTTTGTCGATGCCCTCGCGAAACTTGCCCTTAAACAGCGCCCAAGCCTGCAGGAATGTCACACAAAGCTGAGCCGTGAGATATGGGTAACGAATCACCGGTGCAGTTGTGAATGAGTTGAAGACAAGTCCTGTGCTTCTGGGATTTGGCACAACCTACCCAAAGCGCACGAACTGAACTCATCTAATAGTCTAATAGTTATGTTTGCAACCAACACAACTAAATGTCCAATATTTTGGTCAAGTGTATATTACACATCTCTAACAAATGCAGTGCGTAAATGCAACAGCTGAGAGACATTCCGTTGAGGCCCCGTATAATACAGTACCTTGAAGAGAGCGGCATCCTCGTCCCGGTTGTAGTCCTGCTTGCCTGCGTGCTTCCACGGTATCCTGAAGATGCTCTTGTCGTCGTTCTCCCACACGAGGCCTGCGTACTTCCCGGTGTCAACCTGCTCGATCAGCCACGAGCGGAGCTTCCCGTTTCCACAGCTCACTGTAGACATGCCGTAGTCCGAATCCGGATTCATCTCTAGCCAAGAGACACTGTAGACAAGCACTCAGATATTTAGTCTCCAAATGATCCAGCACACATACATTTTCCTAAAAATGTCTGCAAAAATATTATGGCTAGATTTTTTTTATGTCAAATTGTTTGCGTAAACTTGCAGCTCAATTATGTACATTTTATTAAAATAATTCAATAATAGGCTACATTCACTTTTGAAAAAGTTTAATTGGATGTGAACTTATCTTTTGCTGCAGGTAGCCTATATGTTTTAGAGGGAGCAGAGCAAGTGTCCATGACTTACCTCTGAAACTCGAAACCCCTTTGAGTTTTGAAATCAATCAGTCTCGAAAGATCATAATGCAGCGTGACAACTTAACTTAAATCATAGTTGTGGAGTGGGCGGGGCGAGTAGAGAGATGTGCACCTGCTACGTTCTGTGAACCTTATCTGCGCAAACCTCCCGTAAACAGCAGGGGGAAGTCCTCACCGGACACCCGCAATCCTGGAAAGTGGGAAAATCTATTCACCGTAGTAGAGAGCAAAACAATTCTTTGAAGTTATATAAACCCATGTAATGGGCTAAATATAAGCATACATCCTGCCAGTGATATTTTATGTTCATGATACAAATCAAGCATACATCCTGCCAGTGATATTTTATGCTCATGATACAAATCGGTTGGCCTAATTCCCTGTCCAAGAAGTGCAATTGATATAGCCTCAAGGATTGGGAAAACTCAAAATTAGCCTGAAGATGTAAGAAGCATACTGGGTGCCTAATTCTTCAACTGAGGCATATTGCAAAAAAAGTAAGTAGCCTAGGTATAATCATTGTAATTACTAAAGTCATGGGGTAATGATGATTGTAATAAAGAATATTGCCTTCCTGTGGAGAACAAATTGAAATGTAGCTGAGCTTGCAAAGTCATATACCACTTGAAAACAGTAGACACGTTTTGTTTCTTTTTAAATAACATGTCAGAATGGTCAATAAAAAACTATCTTGAAAATACATACAATCAAAATGATGTTGGTCTATAAAGATGCAGTGCTGAGTTTCATATAATAATTACACACAAAGCACACACACACACCCACACAACACTCACAGAAAGAGGAGCATGTGTATGGAGAGGGGTGAAGGAGATCAAATGAGAGGAGTACCTGTGTCTTGGTGTGGATTACATTTAGCCTGTAGTAAAGTATGTTTGCTGTGCTGTCAGATTGATTGCTCTTCCATGTTGCTGTGACAGTTAGGGGGAAAGGAGCCCATGTTGAAGAAGACCCCAATCACACACAGGGACCACTGAGAAATCCCCTTGTGACAGCATTCACATTTGCAAACATATGACCCATATCATATTTTTGACAACTTGGAATTTTGCACATTTGCTTCCAGCAAAGTTGGTCGATTAAAAGTTGGTTGACTATGAATATGGAACTCAAGTCCAGCTCATATCTATGCAGTGAGACAAAGGGATTGGCTGGGCGTTGCGTGAGTGACAGGTGTCTGGCTGGAGACATGGGGTCATGTGTTGCTGGTGCCGTGGCCGTTGCTATGGAGTCACTGATGGTCTGAGACTTTGGCAACAGAAGGGCTCCAATCTCCTCTTCATCGTTGAAAGGGTTCTTCTCGTACCTGTCCTTAAACCATAACCTACACCGCATCCGGAAAGTATTCAGACCCCTTGACTTTTTCCACATTTTGTTCAATTACAGCCTTATGGAATAAATACATTTTTGTTCCTCATTAATCTACACACAATACCCCAGAATGACAAAGTGAAAACAGATTTTTTTTTTAAATGTTTGCAACAGAAATAACCTATTTACATAAGTATTCAGACCCTTGCTATGAGTCTCAAAATTGAGCTCAGGTGCATTTCCATTGATCATCCTTTCTACAAATTGATTGGTGTCCACCTGTGGTAAATTCAATTGATTGGACATGATTTGGAAAGGCACACACCTGTCTATATAAGAGCCCAAAGTTGACAGTGCATGTCAGAGCAAAAACTAAGCCATGAGGTCGAAGGAATTGTCCGTAGATTGTTTCGAGGCACAGATCTGGGAATGGGTAGCAAAAACATTCTGCAGCGTTGAAGGTCCCCAAGAACACAGTGGCCTCCATCATTCTTAAATGGAGGAAGTTTGGAACCACCAAGACTCTTCCTAGAGCTGGCTGCCGGGCCAAACTGAGCAATCAGGGGAGAAGGGCCTTGGTCAGGGAGGTGACCAAGAACCTGATGGTCACTCTGACAGAGCTCCAGAGTTCCTCTGTAGAGATGTGAGAACCTTCCAGAAGGACAACCATCTCTGTAGCACTCTATCAATCAGTCCTTTATGGTAGAGTTGCCAGACAGAAGCCACTCCTCAGTAAAATGCACACGACAGCCCGATTGACGTGTGCCAAAAGGCACCTAAAGGACTCTCAGACCATGAGAAACAATATTATCTGATCTGATGAAACCAAGATTGACTAGTCAGGATCCAGGGAAAGATGAACGGAGCAAAGTACAGAGAGATCATTGATGAAAACCTGCTCCAGAGCACTCAGTACATCAGACTGGGGTGAATGTTCACCTTCCAACAGAACAACGACCCTAAGCACACAGCCAAGACAACGCAGAAGTGGCTTCAGGACAAGTCTCAATGTCCTTGAGTGGCCCAGCCAGAGCCCGGCCTTAAACCCGATCTAACATCTCTGGAGAGAACTGAAAATAGCTGTGCAGCGACACTCCTCATCGAACCTGACAGAGCTTGAGAGGATCTGCAGAGAAGAATGGGAGAAAGTCCCCAAATGCATGTGTGCCAAGCTTGTAGCGTCATAACCAAGAAGACTCAAGACTGTAATCGCTGCCAAAGGTGCTTCAACAAAGTACTGAGTAAAGGGTATGAATACCTTTTGCTTTGTTATTATGGGGTATTGTTTGTAGATTAATTGTCACGGTCATCATATGGAGGAGAGCAAGGCGCAGCGTGGTAAGCGTACATACTTCTTTAATGAAAGAAAGAACACTGAACAAACTATACAAAACAACAAAACAAACCGTGAAGCTAGTATGGCTAGTGCAGACAGGCAACTAAACATAGAATAAGAACCCACAAACTATCCAAGGAATATGGCTACCTAAATATGGTCCCCAATCAGAGACATCGATAAACAGCTGCCTCTGATTGAGAACCAATCTAGGCAACCATAGACATATAAACACCTAGACTTACAAAAACCCCTAGACATACAAAACCCCTAAACAATACAAACAGTGCAGCTATTCCCTCCGCAAGGCTTTCAAACAAGCTAAGCGTCAGTACAGAGACAAAGTAGAATCTCAATTCAACGGCTCAGACACAAGAGGCATGTGGCAGGGTCTACAGTCAATCACGGACTACAGGAAGAAATCCAGCCCAGTCACGGACCAGGATGTCTTGCTCCCAGGCAGACTAAATAACTTTTTTGCCCGCTTTGAGGACAATACAGTGCCACTGACACGGCCTGCAATGAAAACATGCGGTCTCTCCTTCACTGCAGCCGAGGTGAGTAAGACATTTAAACATGATAACCCTCGCAAGGCTGCAGGCCCAGACGGCATCCCCAGCCGCGCCCTCAGAGCATGCGCAGACCAGCTGGCCGGTGTGTTTACGGACATATTCAATCAATCCCTATACCAGTCTGCTGTTCCCACATGCTTCAAGAGGGCCACCATTGTTCCTGTTCCCAAGAAAGCTAAGGTAACTGAGCTAAACGACTACCGCCCGTAGCACTCACATCCGTCATCATGAAGTGCTTTGAGAGACTAGTCAAGGACCATATCACCTCCACCCTACCTGACACCCTAGACCCACTCCAATTTGCTTACCGCCCAAATAGGTCCACAGACGATGCATTCTCAACCACACTGCACACTGCCCTAACCCATCTGGACAAGAGGAATACCTATGTGAGAATGCTGTTCATCGACTACAGCTCGGCATTCAACACCATAGTACCCTCCAAGCTCGTCATCAAGCTCGAGACCCTGGGTCTCGACCCCGCCCTGTGCAACTGGGTACTGGACTTCCTGACGGGCCGCCCCCAGGTGGTGAGGGTAGGCAACAACATCTCCTCCCCGCTGATCCTCAACACTGGGGCCCCACAAGGGTGCGTTCTGAGCCCTCTCCTGTATTCCCTGTTCACCCACGACTGCGTGGCCACGCACGCCTCCAACTCAATCATCAAGTTTGCGGACGACACAACAGTGGTAGGCTTGATTACCAACAACGACGAGACGGCCTACAGGGAGGAGGTGAGGGCCCTCGGAGTGTGGTGTCAGGAAAATAACCTCACACTCAACGTCAACAAAACTAAGGAGATGATTGTGGACTTCAGGAAACAGCAGAGGGAACACCCCTATCCACATCGATGGAACAGTAGTGGAGAGGGTAGCAAGTTTTAAGTTCCTCGGCATACACATCACAGACAAACTGAATTGGTCCACTCACACAGACAGCATCGTGAAGAAGGCGCAGCAGCGCCTCTTCAACCTCAGGAGGCTGAAGAAATTCGGCTTGTCACCAAAAGCACTCACAAACTTCTACAGATGCACAATCGAGAGCATCCTGGCGGGCTGTATCACCGCCTGGTACGGCAACTGCTCCGCCCTCAACCGTAAGGCTCTCCAGAGGGTAGGGAGGTCTGCACAACGCATCACCGGGGGCAAACTACCTGCCCTCCAGGACACCTACACCACCCGATGTTACAGGAAGGCCATAAAGATCATCAAGGACATCAACCACCCGAGCCACTGCCTGTTCACCCCGCTATCATCCAGAAGGCGAGGTCAGTACAGGTGCATCAAAGCTGGGACCGAGAGACTGAAAGAAGCTGTTTATCTCAAGGCCATCAGACTGTTAAACAGCCACCACTAACATTGAGTGGCTGCTGCCAACACACTGACAATGACACTGACTCAACTCCAGCCACTTTAATAATGGGAATTGATGGGAAATTATGTAAATATATAAACAATGCTACCTTATATAATGTTACTTACCCTACATTATTCATCTCATATGCATACGTATATACTGTACTCTATATCATCGACTGCATCCTTATGTAATACATGTATCACTAGCCACTTTAACTATGCCACTTTGTTTACATACTCATATCATATGTATATACTGTACTCGATATCAGCTACTGTATCTTGCCTATGCTGCTCTGTACCATCACTCATTCATATATCCTTATGTACATATTCTTTATCCCCTTACACTGAGTATAAGACAGTAGTTTTGGAATTGTTAGTTAGATTACTTGTTGGTTATTACTGCATTGTCGGAACTAGAAGCACAAGCATTTCGCTACACTCGCATTAACATCTGCTAACCATGTGTATGTGACAAATAGAATTTGATTTGATTTGATTTGAACAATACAAAAACTAAACAAACCACCCTCGTCACACCCTGACCTAACCAAAATAATAAAGAAAACAAAGATAACTAAGGTCAGGGCGTGACATTAATGGGGGGGAGGGGACACACGAGCGCGGGGGGGGACAATTTAATCAATTTTAAAATAACTTCATAACGTAACAAAATGTGGAAAAAGTCAAGGGGTCTGAATACTTTCTTAAGGCACTGTATACTGAGAACAGAGAGAGAGACAGAAGGAAAGAGTGTCACAAGAAAGGACGAGTCTCAAGAGATGGATAGTTGAAAGGAAGCAGAGAGAGACCACGAGGTGGAGATTGATAGAGAGAAGAACCAGGGAGAGTGGAGGACAGTCAACACTCGGGAAGGTGAGAGAGAGATAAAGATGAGAGGAGGAGAGCGAAGCCTCAATAGGTGAGGGAAAGAGAGAAGAAAGAGAGAAAAGACCTGTTGACTCTGACCAGCTAGTCCTCTAGCTGTCAAATTAAATGTTATTTGTCACATACACGTGTTTCGTAGATGTTATTGCGGGTATAGTGAAATGCTTGTGTTTCTAGCGCCAACAGTGCAGTAATATCTAACAAGTAATATCTAACAATACATACAAAGCACACGGCTGCACCACGCTCACCCCAGATAACGATGCCACCCAGCCCCGCCCAGTAACAGTCATGATGTACACCACCACCAATGCAACACTACAGGAAACACCTGCCACACTGGGAACACATCAGTCAATCAATGAATGATCAAGTCATCAATACAGTACATCAATCATCATTCATATATTAAAATACCAGCGAACCAGGCATCCCTTCCCTTTGAGGCTGGACTCGTGGATGAATATGATGCGGTCCTTAAAGAACTGGTTTCTGGGGATGGAAAGGAGATAGAAACTAAACCGTTTAGGGGTTATACTGTAATAAATGTAATGTATATGTAAACCACCCACGCACATTATGCACACACGAGCGTGAGCACACACACACAGAACACACACTTACAGGCTTTGTTTGGAGACATCAGCAGCAGGAAGACAGAGGAGAATGACGAGCTGAACAACACAAGTCAACAATAGACCCAATTATACATTTAGCTATAAGCAATGTGTCAGAATGTTAGCCAACCTGCCTAGTGATAAGGCTCTTTATCATAGTTAGAACTCTCTGTGTGTGTGTGTGTGTGTGTGTGTGTGTGTGTGGTGAATGTGCACCTGACAGCTGATGGTGAGCCCATGGCCCCAGCGGGCAGAAACTACTCTGTCCCGATATGACTGCACCTCCGCAAAAACCCCTCGGCCCTCTGGGACAGACTGAGCCGCAGGAGTCCTCCAACAGGACAGTTCAGTCAGTCGCATGTGCACACACTACCAACGGACAGAAGGACGCATGCATTTAGCTATTGTATCTATGGAACTGGGAACTGTCTAATGTTATAGAAGATGTCCTACCATGTATACTGTATATGCATACAACTGATGACTGATGGGACTGCTTTCTGCTAACATTAATTCAGAAATATCCTTATGACATTTTCTAATTAACCTTCTCAACTGGTCATCACAATAATGAGTCATCATAATCAGCATAGTTAACTACAATACAACACAGTCAACACCAATCATCATCATAGCAACTGCTGATATCCTGGTCATAACCACAAGTTACCACACAATCCTAACCAAAACTGTGTGCAGTGAATTAAAGGGTGGCGAAAAACACACTGCAATGAAAAAAGATCAGATTCATATTTATATTGATAAGCGTAATCAATTTCTTCTAAAATTGCCGATGTAAACTTAACCAGGTTGCGAGCTAACCTCTACCCTATCCAAAACCACAGAGCCATCTTCCCAGAAATCAATCAGTCAGTCTACCCGTTGACTGTTGAGTATGCAAATAAACCCTCCAGCTGACTGGCTATTAGCCTGCAGGACGACAAACAGACATCTGAGTCATTACGCTATTGCTTCTCAACTGTTCATCAGTTGATTGATAGGTACAATGATAATGTATTTTATAATAGTGTGACGACTTCCCAACGATTTATAGTTGATGGTTATAATTATCGTTATATTTATTGGCCCAAGTGGGATTGGGACGTTAGCTGTGTTATAGCTGTCATAAACCATTCATATTTCTGTTGTAACTATATCATAAGCCATTCATATTTCTGTTGTAACTATATCATAAGCCATTCTTAGTTCTGTTGTAACTATATCATAAGCCATTCTTAGCCCATCAACTATGCATGAGAAAGGGTTAGTGAAAGGCGATAGCAGCATTGTTTTGAGTCTTTGTGTTTAATTAACATGTGCTTTTAATATAAGTTGTTGGCTGATCAGACTGGGTCGTGATACTGTATTAGAAGTTCTCTCTTCAGTGTAATAGTAGTGAAAACACACTAGTGTACACACAACAACTAACTGACATGCTGTCACAGACTGAGAAAGTGTACAGAGATCGGGACGTGGTTTTCATGCTGGCTTTCAATGAGAAAAGATGAAAGTTCTGAGGCAATAGGGAAAGGGGGATACCTTGTCAATTGTACAACTGAATGTCGTGTGTGTACGTGTGTTTGTACACAAATAGGTTATAGTCTGTGCAACTTAAACAGCTGCAGTCAACAGCACTGAATGAAAACTAGTTGCTAACCACACAGCTCATTTTGGCATTCTCAGTTTGAGATTGGTCCTCTCTCTATCTTTTTTTTCTCACACACACGCACACACACATTTCCCGCTCTTTCATATACATATTTGAACATCTGAATTTAGCCCTATCTGAAAAACCAGAGTAACATTTAATAGTTACACTTTCATGTCATGAATAAATATAGAAAATAAGAAAATGCAGATAACAATATATCTAACTGACCACATTCAGCTGCAAATGAAATGACATATATTTTGTTGAAAAGCTGTTAAATAATTAAAACACAGTAACATGTAGTATCAAATCAAACAGAAATTCACAGTGTTTTGGCAGCTGCACCTTCAATTACATAACTTTTTGTAGAACCCCGTTGTCTTGTGAGTGATACCAGAAGTCGGTACTACTTTCCATATAACAATTGAAAATGGGGATAAGAAAGTTTGACTTTCACAACAATTTCAGTTTTCTATTTTAGGAGTCGTAACAGAGAAGTGTGTGTTGTTGACATGATCCGTTCATAAATACTATACCATGTAAGTTGCGTTTGACTCAAAGTTTATTTATGTATTATTATTTACGTATTGTTTTCTTCCACAGATGTTGTAAAATCTCTATTGTATAGTATACACATAAACGTTTACATAATCCTACTGTTTAATTATGCAATAGGACATGAGGGGGTGTGGTATAAGGCCAACGCGGAGTGCCTTGATAGAGCCATGGTATATTGGCCATATACCACAAAATGATTACCAAAGTAATTAAAACAGTAAAAAGTATTGTTTTTGTCATACTCATAGTATACGGCCTGATATACCACAGCTTTCAGCCAATCAGCATTCAGGGCTTAAACCACCCAGTTTATAATGTAGAATAACCTTTCCCCTGTTAAAGTAACCATTTTACTCATGGTTATATCAAGTTGAGAGTGATAGATCATGGCTGGCCTATGACTGGGATCAAGTGACTATTTGTTGTTCAAGATCAAGGACAGTCTGAGAAGGTCAAGATATAAGCAGAGTAGGATCTAGATTGATCTCTACTACTTCTCATTGCATTAGCCTGCTGAAACCACATATTCTTCCATACCAAAATAACACACAGTGAGGCGGTAGCATCTAGATTGACCAAGTAACACTGCTGATCTAGCCTATCACACAGCACGAGGCCGTGAACCTAGAATCTTTAACTGCAGGGCCACGTTCAGTTAACATACGTTCTTGAATGTTCTAGATAGAAATGCCATGAGTAGAGCTGATGTGATTCCTAATTCTACATGTTAGAGATACGGGTTTGTTCTACATAGAAATAGACTATCGGAACGTTCCAAAACTTTGCGTCCTGCTGAACATGCCCTAGGTCAGGGGTCTGGTCACCATGGTAACAGGGTGAGGCTTGACAGATGTGGTCTCCTCTTTAGGATGGGTGCAGCTGTTTCATGGATGGACAGGATGTGGGTGATATTGTGTTTCGCCAACAGCTCCCTGTCCCACACATCTGCAGAGGATAGAAACTACAGAAAATGACATAAGAAAAATATACTTTTATCCAAAGTGACTTACAGTACAGGAAGTGATAACATTTTGAGTATATGTACATGATCCCCGAAGGAATCTAACCCATGGCCACGACCCTAGAGTTGGTAGGGCCATGCACTTACCAACTGAGAAAAATCACATAGGCCCTGTCCTCCAATCACAAAGACCCCATGTACTCCAGTCCTAAATAAAGAGTTTTCTGCTCAACAACAACAACCAACTCCCCAAGGATCTCCAAGCAAACAAGCTCTCACAAACAGGCTTTTCTTCATTTGAACTGAAAGAAAAACCGGAAAACCAATGTTTCTAAAACAGGCCAACACCTTGGCCCAAAAGCAAGAAACAGTAAATGTTCTAATCAAATTCAGTCTTTAAAAGGAAGCTTAAGGTTCTCTACCTAGGACAGATGTGCCCAGAGCATGTTTTCTCACACTGGGGAGGTCTGATGGCCCATGAGGTGATATATAGAAGGACTACATAGGACTAAACTCACTCTGAGAGAATTAGGCCCAAGCCTGATTATGAAATGGGGCCCAAACCAAACCATGCACAGTGTAGGAGTCAGTCAATTGATATTGGCTGGTGTAATCAATTATATAATATTGATCATCAAACAAATTATTTAGAAGCAAAATATGTTCACAGGGACATTCCTTAAGATAAAAATAACAGACATATTACATGAAGACACCCTTATAACTGTGCTTTAGCTGGTCTATGGAAAGAGCTGGTGAACTGAAGTGTGTGTGTGTAAGGGACACCCCCATAAAGGGACACCCCCTGCTACACACATGCCTACGCCACACATACACACAGTGAGGGGAATGACTTTCCTCTGAAGTTTTCCAGCTAGGCATCAGGAAGTACTTAGAATGCACCAAGAGTGTGGTTACATTTTTATTCTCAAATTATTCTATAGCCTATAATAAAGGGATTCCGTTAATTGTAGTCTATTTATTACAGTAGGCTATCTCTTTGATCATTGCAATAGCAGGCTATTTAACTGAATTCCATGTAGCCAATTTTCTGCCAATCAAAGGCAGATGACACACGTGCTCCAATTACATTCCTGCTACCTTGTTGATTCCATTTCTCACTTCCTGGGAAGGAAATCTCATGCTGCCAGATGCGTCATTCAAAGGCATCAGGTTGGGCAAAACTAAACATGGCGGTGTTCGCCTTAGCAATCTCACTGGAATAAAGAACTCCTCCATTCCGGCCATAATTGAAAGAGATTGTGATACCTCAAAATAGGGCTACTTAATGTTAGATCCCTCACTTCCAAGGATCTTCATGTTTTTCCTCATAATCCTGGACTATCGGACCACCATTTTATTACGTTTGCAATCGCAACAAATAATCTCTTCTTATTTTCAATCATGGCCTAGGAACAGTGGGTTAACTGCCTTGTTCGGGGCAAAACGACAGATTTTTACCTTGTCAGATCGGGGATTCGATCTTGCAACCATGCGTTACTAGTCCAACGCTCTAACCACTAGGCTACCTGTCGCCCGGGACACAGAATATACCCGAGCTCTGAAACAAGCTTCCAGAAAATTGGAGCGGCAATGGCGCTACACCAAACTGGAAGTCTTCCGACTAGCTTGGAAAGACGGTACCGTGCAGTATCGAAAGCCTTCACTGATCATCCTATTTTTCCAATTTAATTGAGGAAAATAAGAGAGCAGCATTCCCCAAGAGTGGATGGCTTTCACTTCAGCAGTGATAAATTCATGAACTAATTTGAGGAAAAGATCATGATCATTAGAAAGCAGATTACGGACTCCTCTTTAAATCTGCGTATTCCTCCAAAGTTCAGTTGTCCTTAGTCTGCACAACTCTGCCAGGACCTAGGATCAAGGGACACTCAAGTTTTTTAGTACTATATCTCTTGACACATTGATGAAAATAATCATGGCCTCTAAACCTTCAAACTGCATACTGGACCCTATTCCAACTAGATTATGCTAACTGTTTGGCCCTTTCCGAGGGTATCGTTGGAGGGGACCACAGTGTCTCCTGACCCTTCCTGTCTCAGTCTCCAGTATTTATGCTGCAGTAGTTTATGTGTTGGGGGGCTAGGTTCAGTCTGTTATATCCAGAGTATTTCTCCTGTCTTATCCGGTGTCCTGTGTGAATTTAAGTATTGGTTCCTCTCTAGGTTTCTTCCTAGGTTCTGTCCCTTCTAGGGAGTTTTTCCTAGCCACCGTGCTTCTACACCTTGGGGTTTTAGGCTGGGTTTCTGTGCAGCACTTTGTGACATCAGCTGATGTAAGAAGGGCTTTATAAATACATTTGATTGATTGATCAATGTATTATATACTGATAAAAAAATATAAAGCAACAATTTTACTGAGTTGCAGTTCAGGCCCCCCAGGCCCACCCACTGGGGAGCTGGACCAGCCAATCAGAATAAGTTTTTCCCCACAAAAGGCATTTAATTGCAGACAGAAATACTCCTCAGTTCCATCAGCTGTCCAGGTGGTTGGTCTCAGATGATACAAGTGAAGAAGCCAGATGTGGAGGTTAGTTTTTTAAAAATGTACACAGACAGGGGCATGGTCCAACACAGACATCATTTACAAATGCAGTATTTGTGTATAGTGAATCCGCCAGATCAGAGGTAGTAGGGTTGGCAATGAGTTACAGTGTAATGATTGGTGGGTGAATTGGACTGTAATCCTGTCCTGCATGAGCATTCAACATGCAATGAATAGGAGTAAAAAGTACATCTTTTCTTTAGGAATGTAGTGGAGTAAAAGTAAAAGTTGTCAAAAATAGAAATAATAAAGTAAAGTACAGATACCCCCAAAAACAACATAAGTAGTACTTTAAAGTATTCTTACTTAAGTACTTCACACCACTGCTAATTTTAGTGTCCCGGATTTTAATTTACTATGTTACTTTTTGTCTATGAGACCAGTCTGGATAGATAGAGAGATCCACCCGGATCCACCGGGACTAGAACAGAACCCAATAATCCATATCCTTCCTCAATTGTGCTGGATTTTTAACCATCTGCTGCATATATTTACATAAGCGAAGGCTACAAGTGTAACAAAGAATGAATCCTGACCAGATGGAGGATTTACTACAAGTAGCCTACAAAACAAATGGATCATATTTTGGGATGTCCACTGTGGTTTGGGCATTCATTGGGATTGAGATAACTAGAGATTATTTTCTGCTGTTGCTCTTGTTATTGTTGTAGACTATTCTAGGGAAGTCATAGTCGTGTCATTTACAGTAACCTAACCTTTGCCTTCAATGTTGTTACACCTCCACTGTTCTGTGATGTATTTTTAGCAGGGCTTTGTGTCTAGCCTCAATGTGTTCCTGTGTGTGGTTACTGTGTACGGCATGCGTTGGAGGGCTACCGAGAGCGGAGGCGTTTACAATAAGAGAGAGAGTTTCTTAAAGAGGAATGGCCTTTATAGAGGTGTGTGCGAGAGAGAGAAAGAGAGCGAGAGATAGAAATTATGTGTGTGTTGGATTCAGTGGTACTTGGGGAGAAGAAACGCACTGTGTGCAGGAGTATGTAGGCCTGGCCTACACTGCTGAAAGTAAGAGGGAGGGGGTTTGAGGGAGGTCACAGAGGTGAGTAGGCAGAAACGGGTAGTGGGTTCATATTATTTGAGGAAATGGCTCTGAAACAAGGAAGAGGGGGGATTTTCTCTAAAAGGTGGAGGGGAATGGAGAAAGGAGGTAAATAACCTAGGAGTGCATTTCAGAGAGCTCAAAATACATATACAGAAAAGCAAGTGAGAGAGGAGTGTATGACAGATCTATAGGCTACTAGTCTTATATGAAGGTCCTGTAGTGAAGGCTCATTGACACTAATGGTGTGGATTGACTAACATTTAATGTTAAAAATACATTAAAAGAATTTGTTGTATTTTTTCAAGCAATATAAACATACACAGACAATAGACTGCAGACAGACGCACACAAACAATAACAACACCCCTGCCTTGCTCCCACCTCCTCCATGGCCTGCAAGACTCTACTACATGTAAACTCAAACTGCCTTCATGGCCTGCAAGACTCTACTACACATGAACTCAAACGACCTTCATGGCCTGCAAGACTCTACTACATGTAAACTCAAACTGCCTTCATGGCCTGCAAGACTCTACTACATGTAAACTCAAACTGCCTTCATGGCCTGCAAGACTCTACTACATGTAAACTCAAACTGCCTTCATGGCCTGCAAGACTCTACTACACATGAACTCAAACGACCTTCATGGCCTGGAAGATTCTATTACACATGAACTCAAACTGCCTTCATGGCCTGCAAGATTCTATTACACATGAACTCAAACGACCTTCATGGCCTGGCAAGAACTCAAACTGCCTTCATGGCCTGCAAGACTCAAACTGCCTTCATGGCCTGCAAGATTCTACTACACATGAACTCAAACTGCCTTCATGGCCTGCAAGATTCTATTCAAACAACATGCAAGACTCAAACGTAAACTCAAACTGCCTTCATGGCCTGCAAGACTCTACTACACATGAACTCAAACTGCCTTCATGGCCTGCAAGATTCTATTACACATGAACTCAAACGACCTTCATGGCCTGCAAGACTCTATTACACGTAAACTCAAACGACCTTCATGGCCTGCAAGACTCTATTACACGTGAACTCAAACTGCCTTCATGGCCTGCAAGACTCTATTACACATGAACTCAAACTGCCTTCATGGCCTGCAAGATTCTATTACACATGAACTCAAACTGCCTTCATGGCCTGCAAGACTCTATTACACGTAAACTCAAATGACCCTCATGGCCTGCAAACACGTAAACTCAAATGACCCTTCATGGCCTGCAAGACTCTATTACACGTAAACTCAAACTGCCTTCATGGCCTGCAAGACTCTATTACACGTAAACTCAAACTGCCTTCATGGCCTGCAAGACTCTATTACACGTAAACTCAAACTGCCTTCATGGCCTGCAAGACTCTATTACACGTAAACTCAAACTGCCTTCATGGCCTGCAAGACTCTATTACACATAAACTCAAACTGCCTTCATGGCCTGCAAGACTCTATTACACGTAAACTCAAACTGCCTTCATGGCCTGCAAGACTCTATTACACGTAAACTCAAACTGCCTTCATGGCCTGCAAGACTCTATTACACGTAAACTCAAACGACCTTCATGGCCTGGAAGATTCTATTACACATGAACTCAAACTGCCTTCATGGCCTGCAAGACTCTATTACACATGAACTCAAATTGCACCACTTTTTTGTCACACACACTGTTTCAATATTCAAATAATAATACATTTCATTCTTCCACTGTCCCAACGATGGAGGATCACTTGATTTCCAGTTTTTAAGCAAAACATTTTTCAGAATGATTAACGAGAAAAGTACGATGCACACACTCATAAAGCCATGGCTTGAAATGTGCAGATAGATGGATTAAAAGTCTATTTATTTGTAACACTTTTGACAGACAACTTTCTGACTTCGCCCATAACTTTCAGACTTTTTAGCACTCCCAGAAGGCATGAATCATTGAGTCACAGTTAGTTTTGTACTTTAGACATGACTCATTCTGTACATTAGTAATACTGGATTAAGTATATATTTTAGTTAACAGTAATTTAGTTGGTTATGTTCCAACATTCCCTCCATCTTGTGCCAACTTCAGTTCTTTTCAGGTCTTGGTTCCAATAGTTAATATTTGTTTTCTAAGAGATTGTCAGTTGAATAGGCTCTCTGCAAGGTTTTGTATACCTTAACCATCATATGACCTATAATTTTCTGACCCAAATAGAATTCCCTCAATTTTGCTCTGATGTCCAAAAGATTTAAGATTTAAATTTTGTGCTTTAAAACTTTTAAATTGCATGTATTTGAAAATGTCTACGTTGGCCAGTCCAAAATGTATTTTTAATTATTTAATGGAAATAATTGTATTTCCTATTACCGGGTAATTTAGTCACTATGCCTTTAATTTGAAATCTGGGCCAATTTACCAGGTGAATTCTAAAAAGCTACGGATTGTTCCATAGGGGTGTGATATTGGTTCTTGTAGAATCCATTTAATGTTGTTCCATATTGTTATGGTGTTCTTAACTATGAAGTTGTTAATGTTCTTCCATATTGTTATGAGGTTCTTAACTATGGAGTTGTTAATGTTCTTCCATATTGTTATGAGGTTCTTAACTATGGAGTTGTTAATGTTCTTCCATATTGTTATGAGGTTCTTAACTATGAAGTTGTTAATGTTCTTCCATATTGTTATGAGGTTCTTAACTATGGAGTTGTTAATGTTCTTCCATATTGTTATGAGGTTCTTAACTATGAAGTTGTTAATGTTCTTCCATATTGTTATGAGGTTCTTAACTATGAAGTTGTTAATGTTCTTCCATATTGTTATGAGGTTCTTAACTATGGAGTTGTTAATGTTCTTCCATATTGTTATCAGGTTCTTAACTATGGAGTTGTTAATGTTCTTCCATATTGTTATGAGGTTCTTAACTATGAAGTTGTTAATGTTCTTCCATATTGTTATGAGGTTCTTAACTATGAAGTTGTTAATGTTCTTCCATATTGTTATGAGGTTCTTAACTATGAAGTTCAAATCAAAATCAAATCAAATTTATTTATATAGCCCTTCGTACATCAGCTGATATCTCAAAGTGCTGTACAGAAACCCAGCCTAAAACCCCAAACAGCAAGTAATGCAGGTGTAGAAGCACGGTGGCTAGGAAAAACTCCCTAGAAAGGCCAAAACCTAGGAAGAAACCTAGAGAGGAACCAGGCTATGTGGGGTGGCCAGTCCTCTTCTGGCTGTGCCGGGTGGAGATTATAACAGAACATGGCCAAGATGTTCAAATGTTCATAAATGACCAGCATGGTCGAATAATAATAAGGCAGAACAGTTGAAACTGGAGCAGCAGCACAGTCAGGTGGAAGTTGAAACTGGAGCAGCAGCATGGCCAGGTGGACTGGGGACAGCAAGGAGTCATCATGTCAGGTAGTCCTGGGGCATGGTCCTAGGGCTCAGGTCAGTTGAAACTGGAACAGCAGCATGGCCAGGTGGACTGGGGACAGCAAGGAGTCATCATGTCAGGTAGTCCTGGAGCTCAGGTCCTAGGGCTCAGGTCCTCCGAGAGAGAGAAAGAAAGAGAGAAGGAGAGAATTAGAGAACGCACACTTAGATTCACACAGGACACCGAATAGGACAGGAGAAGTACTCCAGATATAACAAACTGACCCCAGCCCCCGACACATAAACTACTGCAGCATAAATACTGGAGGCTGAGACAGGAGGGGTCAGGAGACACTGTGGCCCCATCCGAGGTCACCCCGGACAGGGCCAAACAGGAAGGATATAACCCCACCCACTTTGCCAAAGCACAGCCCCCACACCACTAGAGGGATATCTTCAACCACCAACTTACCATCCTGAGACAAGGCTGAGTATAGCCCACAAAGATCTCCGCCACGGCACAACCCAAGGGGGCGCCGCCAGACAGGATGACCACAACAGTGAATCAACCCACTCAGGTGACGCACCCCCTCCAGGGACGGCATGAGAGAGCCCCAGTAAGCCAGTGACCCAGCCCCTGTAATAGGGTTAGAGGCAGAGAATCCCAGTGGAAAGAGGGGAACCGGCCAGGCAGAGACAGCAAGGGCGGTTCGTTGCTCCAGAGCCTTTCCGTTCACCTTCCCACTCCTGGGCCAGACTACACTCAATCATATGACCCACTGAAGAGATGAGTCTTCAGTAAAGACTTAAAGGTTGAGACCGAGTTTGCGTCTCTGACATGGGTAGGCAGACCGTTCCATAAAAATGGAGCTCTATAGGAGAAAGCCCTGCCTCCAGCTGTTTGCTTAGAAATTCTAGGGACAATTAGGAGGCCTGCGTCTTGTGACCGTAGCGTACGTGTAGGTATGTACGGCAGGACCAAATCAGAGAGATAGGTAGGAGCAAGCCCATGTAATGCTTTGTAGGTTAGCAGTAAAACCTTGAAATCAGCCCTTGCTTTGACAGGAAGCCAGTGTAGAGAGGCTAGCACTGGAGTAATATGATCAAATTTTTTGGTTCTAGTCAGGATTCTAGCAGCCGTATTTAGCACTAACTGAAGTTTATTTAGTGCTTTATCCGGGTAGCCGGAAAATAGAGCATTGCAGTAGTCTAACCTAGAAGTGACAAAAGCATGGATTAATTTTTCTGCATCATTTTTGGACAGAAAGTTTCTGATTTTTGCAATGTTACGTAGATGGAAAAAAGATGTCCTTGAAATGGTCTTGATATGTTCTTCAAAAGAGAGATCAGGGTCCAGAGTAACGCCGAGGTCCTTCACAGTTTTATTTGAGACGACTGTACAACCAAGTTGTTAATGTTCTTCCATATTGTTATGAGGTTCTTAACTATGGAGTTGTTAATGTTCTTCCATATTGTTATGAGGTTCTTAACTATGGAGTTGTTAATGTTCTTCCATATTGTTATGAGGTTCTTAACTATGAAGTTGTTAATGTTCTTCCATATTGTTATGAGGTTCTTAACTATGAAGTTGTTAATGTTCTTCCATATTGTTTTGAGGTTCTTAACTAT
The DNA here is from genome assembly GCF_018296145.1 of Oncorhynchus tshawytscha. Taxonomy (NCBI): domain Eukaryota; kingdom Metazoa; phylum Chordata; class Actinopteri; order Salmoniformes; family Salmonidae; genus Oncorhynchus; species Oncorhynchus tshawytscha. The sequence goes on from NC_056433.1 coordinate 71,893,947, forward strand.
GAAGTTGTTAATGTTCTTCCATATTGTTATGAGGTTCTTAACTATGAAGTTGTTAATGTTCTTCCATATTGTCATGAGGTTCTTAACTATGAAGTTGTTAATGTTCTTCCATATTGTTATGAGGTTCTTAACTATGAAGTTGTTAATGTTCTTCCATATTGTTATGAGGTTCTTAACTATGAAGTTGTTAATGTTCTTCCATATTGTTATGAGGTTCTTAACTATGAAGTTGTTAATGTTCTTCCATATTGTTATGAGGTTCTTAACTATGAAGTTGTTAATGTTCTTCCATATTGTTGTGAGGTTCTTAACTATGAAGTTGTTAATGTTCTTCCATATTGTTATGAGGTTCTTAACTATGAAGTTGTTAATGTTCTTCCATATTGTTATGAGATTCTTAACTATGAAGTTGTTAATGTTCTTCCATATTGTTATGAGGTTCTTAACTATGAAGTTGTTAATGTTCTTCCATATTGTTATGAGGTTCTTAACTATGTTCTTAACTATGGAGTTGTTAATGTTCTTCCATATTGTTATGAGGTTCTTAACTATGAAGTTGTTAATGTTCTTCCATATTGTTATGAGGTTCTTTATGTTCTTCCATATTGTTATGAGGTTCTTAACTATGAAGTTGTTAATGTTCTTCCATATTGTTATGAGGTTCTTAACTATGAAGTTGTTAATGTTCTTCCATATTGTTATGAGGTTCTTAACTATGAAGTTGTTAATGTTCTTCCATATTGTTATGAGGTTCTTAACTATGAAGTTGTTAATGTTCTTCCATATTGTTATGAGGTTCTTAACTATGAAGTTGTTAATGTTCTTCCATATTGTTATGAGGTTCTTAACTATGAAGTTGTTAATGTTCTTCCATATTGTTATGAGATTCTTAACTATGAAGTTGTTAATGTTCTTCCATATTGTTATGAGGTTCTTAACTATGAAGTTGTTAATGTTCTTCCATATTGTTATGAGGTTCTTAACTATGTTCTTAACTATGAAGTTGTTAATGTTCTTCCATATTGTTATGAGGTTCTTAACTATGAAGTTGTTAATGTTCTTCCATATTGTTATGAGGTTCTTAACTATGTTCTTAACTATGAAGTTGTTAATGTTCTTCCATATTGTTATGAGGTTCTTAACTATGAAGTTGTTAATGTTCTTCCATATTGTTATGAGGTTCTTAACTATGAAGTTGTTAATGTTCTTCCATATTGTTATGAGGTTCTTAACTATGTTCTTAACTATGGAGTTGTTAATGTTCTTCCATATTGTTATAAGGTTCTTAACTATGAAGTTGTTAATGTTCTTCCATATTGTTATGGTGTTCTTAACTATGAAGTTGTTAATGTTCTTCCATATTGTTATGAGGTTCTTAACTATGAAGTTGTTAATGTTCTTCCATATTGTTATGAGGTTCTTAACTATGAAGTTGTTAATGTTCTTCCATATTGTTATGAGGTTCTTAACTATGAAGTTGTTAATGTTCTTCCATATTGTTATGAGGTTCTTAACTATGAAGTTGTTAATGTTCTTCCATATTGTTATGAGGTTCTTAACTATGAAGTTGTTAATGTTCTTCCATATTGTTATGAGGTTCTTAACTATGAAGTTGTTAATGTTCTTCCATATTGTTATGAGGTTCTTAACTATGAAGTTGTTAATGTTCTTCCATATTGTTATGAGGTTCTTAACTATGAAGTTGTTAATGTTCTTCCATATTGTTATGAGGTTCTTAACTATGAAGTTGTTAATGTTCTTCCATATTGTTATGAGGTTCTTAACTATGAAGTTGTTAATGTTCTTCCATATTGTTATGAGGTTCTTAACTATGAAGTTGTTAATGTTCTTCCATATTGTTATGAGGTTCTTAACTATGAAGTTGTTAATGTTCTTCCATATTGTTATGAGGTTCTTAACTATGAAGTTGTTAATGTTCTTCCATATTGTTATGAGGTTCTTAACTATGAAGTTGTTAATGTTCTTCCATATTGTTATGAGGTTCTTAACTATGAAGTTGTTAATGTTCTTCCATATTGTTATGAGGTTCTTAACTATGAAGTTGTTAATGTTCTTCCATATTGTTTTGAGGTTCTTAACTATGGAGTTGTTAATGTTCTTCCATATTGTTATGAGGTTCTTAACTATGGAGTTGTTAATGTTCTTCCATATTGTTATGAGGTTCTTAACTATGAAGTTGTTAATGTTCTTCCATATTGTTATGAGGTTCTTAACTATGAAGTTGTTAATGTTCTTCCATATTGTTATGAGGTTCTTAACTATGAAGTTGTTAGGTTTATTCTACCTGTTAGAATAAATATAAACTTTGGGAGGAGTCATGTCCTTCTGAAGAGGTTTATTCTAGGTTTATTCTACCTGTTGAGTTTTCAATATTAGTCAGGTATGTCAGGCTAAATTATTTTAGCTGGAAAGTTGAAGGCTTCCAAAGTTTTGAAAAGAAAAGACCATGCCTTTTCGGCATTAACAGCAGTTATTCATAAATCTAAATCATGTATTTCAGCAGTATTGAATTATACTGAAACATGTTCTTGTATTTGTTTGTAAGTGTGTATTTTGAATAAACCCTGTTTGATTAATATGTCTCAAGTCTGGTAAGACTTTTACCATTGTGTTACATATGAGTTTTATTATTATTTTATTGTCACAATTTATGGTTCTGTAATCTGCAGGGGACTCTGCAGATTTTTCTGATTTTAATATAACTTAAATAACTTTTTGGAAGCACTGAATTGAGTGACGTGTGTTGTCATTTGAGTAAATAGAGGCACTACTTTGTCCTAGAATGTCAAACAAAAATCTATGTGAAAACCGTCCCACAGCTGGTACTTTTCTCCACGGTAATGTTTTAACAGTGAATATTTATTTTTGATTGATTTATATTTTTAGTGATTATTTTTTGTCTGCTGTGTTAAGGTTTTCTTCCTCAGAAGAGGAGGTGTAGCAGGGATCGGACCAAAATGCAGCGTGGTTATCTTGATACATAGATAATACCGAACAATACATAAACGTAACGTGAAAAACCGAAACAGCCCTATCTGGTGCAAACAAACACAGAGACAGGAACAATCACCCACCAAACGCTCAAAGAATATGGCTGCCGAAATATGGTTCCCAATCAGAGACAACGATAAACACCTGCCTCTGATTGAGAACCACTCTAGGCAACCATAGACTTACCTAGACTACTACACTACCACAATCCCATAACCTACAAAAACCCCAAGACGAAAACACACCACATAAATAACCCATGTCACACCCTGGCCTGACCAGAATAATAATGAAAACACAAAATACTAAGACCAGGGCGTGACATGCTGATAGTTGCTTTAGGGTTTTTGAGTCTAAGAAGGATGTAGGATCAGTCCAATTGCAAAAAGTATTAGGACAGTGACAATTCTTTGTATTGTTTTGGGCTCTGTACTCAGAATTGTACCATGCTGAAATTATACAATGACTATTAGGTTACAAAGCAGACTGTCAGCTTTAATTTCTGTGTATTTTCATCCATATCTGGGGAACCGTTTAGAAATTACAGCACTTTTTGAACATAGTCCCCCAATTTTAGGGGACAAAAAGTACAGTGCATTCGTAAAGTATGCAGAACCCTTGACATTTTCCACATTTTGTCATGTTACAACCTTATTCTATTCCTAATTTTTTCCTCATCAATCTCCACACAATACCCCATAATGACAAAGCAAAAACAGTTTTTTAGAAATGTTTGTACATAAGTATTCATAAGCCTCCAGTCTTCCTGGGTATGATGCTACAAGCTTGGCACACATGTATTTGGGGACTTTCTCCCATTCTTCTCTGCAGATCTTCTCAAGCTCTGTCAGGTTGGATGGGGAGTGTCACTGCATAGATATTTTCAGGTTTCTCTAGAGATGTTCAATTGAGTTCAGGTCCGGGCTCTGGCTGAGCCACTCAAGGACATTCACAGACTTGTCCTGAAGCCACTCCTGTGTTGTCTTGGCTGTGTGCTTAGGGTCGTTGTCCTGTTGGAAGGTGAACATTCACCCCAGTCTGAGGTCCTGAGTGCTCTGGAGCAGGTTTTCATCAAGGATCTCTCTGTACTTTGCTCCATTCATCTTTGCCTCGATCTGACTAGTCTCCCAGTCCCTGCAACTGAAAAATATCCCCACAGTATAATGCTGCCACCACCATGCTTCGTCGTAGGGATGGTGCCAGGTTTTCTCCAGACGTGACGTTTGGCCTTCAGGGTTCAATCTTGGTTTCATCCGACCAGGAAATCTTGTTTCTCATGGTCTGAGAGTACTTTAGGTGCCTTTTGGCAAACTCCAAGCGGGCTGTCATATGCCTTTTACTGAGGAGTGACTTCTGTCAGGCCACTCTACCATGAAGGGCTGATTGGTGGAGTGCTGCAGAGATGGTTGTCCTTCCAGAAGGTTATCCCATCTCCATAGAGGAACTCTTGAGCTCTCTCAGTGTGACCATCGGGTTCTTAGTCACCTCCCTGACCAAGGCCGTTCACCCCCGATTGCTCAGTTTGGTTGGGCGGCCAGCTCTAGGAAGAGTCTTGGTAGTTCCAAACTTCTTTATTTTAAGAATGATGGAGGCCACGGTGTTCATGTGAACCTTCAATGCTGCAGACATTTTTGGTACCCTTCCCCAGATTTGTGCCTCGACACAATCCTGTCTCGGAGCTCTACGGACAATTCCTTCTCAATTATGGCTTGGTTTTTCTCTGACATGCACTGTCATCTGTGGGACCTTATATAGACAGGTGTGTGCCTTTCCAAATCATGTCCAATCAATTGAATTTACCACAAGTGGACTCCAATCAAGTTGTAGAAACATCTCAAGGATGACCAAAGGAAACAGGATGCACCTGAACTCAATTTTGAGTCTCATAGAAAAGGGTCTGAATACTGATGTAAATAAGGTATTTCAGTTTTTTATTTGTAAGAAATTTTCTAACATTTCTAAAAACCTGTTTTCTTTTAGTAATTATGGGGTATTATCTGTAGATTGATGAGGAAAGAAATGTGTTTCATCCATTTTAGAATAAGGCTCTAACATAGCAAAATGTGGAAAAAGTCAAGGGGTCTGAATGCTTTCTGAATACACTGATTAGGTGAATCCAGGAAAAAGCTATGATCCCTTATTGGTGTCACTTTGACCCCTTATTAAATCCACTTCAATCAGTGTAGAATGAATGGGAGGAGACAGTGGGAGGAGACAGGTTAAATAAGGATTTTTAAGCCTTGAAACAATTGCAACATGGACTGTGTATGTGTGCCATTCAGAGGAGGGTGAATGGGCAAGGCAAAACATTTAAGTGCCTTTGAACGGGGTATAGTAGTAGGTGCCAGGTGCACTGATTTGTGTCAATAACTACAACACTCCTGTGTTTTTCATGCTACAACTACAATGCTCCATGTGTATCAAAAATGATCCCCCACCCAAAGGACATCTAGACAACTTGACACAACTGTGGGAAGTATTGGAGTCAACATGAGCCAGCATCCCTGTGGAAAGCTTTCGATGCCATGTAGAGTCCACGCCCTGACAAATTGAGGCTGTTCTGAGGTAAAAAGAGGAGGTGCAACTCAATATTAGGAAGGTGTCCTTAAATGTTTTGTACACTCAGTGTGTATGTTGTTGAGGGTGGGGCTCAAGCCAATTTTAACTGCACACTTGTTAGTGTACATTGATTTAATACATTTCATATGTTTTTCCCCCAACACCACTTTCCATCAGTTTGTATAGCAGACCCTCACGCCAAATTGAGTAAAAAGTTTTTTTGAAATCAACAAAGCATGAGAAGACTTTGCTTTTGTTTGTCAGGTAGCGTGTGCAGGGTGTATATGTGGTGTGTCGTACGGGATTTTGATAAGAAGACCATTTTACTTTTGCTCAGGACATTGTTTTCACTGAGGAAGTCTGCTGTTGATGATACTGCAGAGGGTTTTTCCGAGATTGCTGTTGGCGCAGATTCCACTGTAATTATTGGGGTGAAATTTGTTTGTGCATTGGGGTGATCAGTCCTTGGTTCCAAATATTGGGGAATATGCCAGAGCTGAGGATGATGTTAAAGAGTTTAAGTATAGTCAATTGGAATTTGTGGTCTGTATGTTTTATCATTTTTGCTTAGGATACCATCAACACCACAGGCCTTTTTGGGTTGGAGGGGTTGTACTTTGTCCTGTAGTTCATTCAATGTAATTGAAGAATCCAGTGCGTTCTGGTAATCTTTAATAGCTGATTCTATGATTTGTAGTTGATCATGTACACTGAACAAAAATATTTACACAACATGCAACAATTTCAAAGATTATACTGAGTTAAGTCAATTGAATTCATTAGACCCTAATCTATAGATTTCACATGACTGGGAATACTGATGCAGCATGACAAACATGCTCAATGGGTGACATGTCTGGTGAGTGTGCAGGCCATGGAAGAACTGGGACATTTCTGGGATCTTTTATTTCAGCTCATGAAACATGGTTTTGTGTGTTCCAATATTCCCAGAAGTGGTTAGATTCAATCGATTCTTCAATTGCCTTGAGCTGATTTTTGATGTGTTGTTCCTTATTTTTTCTTAGTGTATTTCTGTACTGTTTTAGTGTTTCACCATAGTCAAGATGTAGGCTCAGGTTTTCTGGGTCTCTGGGTTTTTGGTTGGATATGTTACTAAATTTCTTTATTAGGGTTTTGTGTTCATAAAAATGTTTTCATTGTTGTTAATTCTCTCTCCCTCCCTGCTGCCATCTATCTGTCACAGGAGGAACTAAGGTCTTACACTCAGTCCTGTAATATACACTGTAGTAATATATCTGTCTTTTCTTCTGCCTCGCAGTCCATTTGACATAAGCAAAACAATCTCGATATAATCAAATTATTTAGACACGGAATAGGGCAGTTTTACATGCACACACAGACAGACAGAGAGAGACAGATCAATAGACACCCCGCCCAGACCAGTGGGACCCCGACCCCAACCAGTCAACACTCCCCCAAGTCAACCAAGTCAACACCCCATTTAGGCCCCCTCAGATCAGACCTATGCCCCTCCTGCCCACCCCATGCCTCCCACTCCCGCAAAGAAGGCCTCAACATGGAAGTCACACATACGCCCAGGCCGTGAGCAGGCAAACAGGCCCAACCCCCACTCTTACACTAACCCAAGCCAATAGCATGTACCAGATGCTCAGCAGGCTCTGCTCACACTTACTGGCCTGAGGCCAAACCACACAAACAACAACATTGGACACTTTATGGAGCCTTCACTATCTCATCCTGGAATATCCAATGTCATCTGCATTTGGCCTACAGAGCAGGAACCTGGACTTCACCAACGAAATCAGAATACAGACATTGTCATCCTGCAAGAAACATGGTATAGAGGAGACGGACCCACTGGTTGCCCTCTAGGTTACAGAGATCTGGTAGTCCCATCCTGTCATGTGTGCTCCCTCTCCGGCCTCTAGGTCACCAGGCTGCTCGTGATGGCGCACACCTGTCACCATCGTTATGTGCACCTGCACGTCATCACTCACCTTGACTCCATCACTTCCCTGATTACCTTCCCTATATATGTCACTCCCTTCGGTTCCTTCCCTATATATGTCACTCCCTTTGGTTCCTTCCCTATTTATGTCACTCCCTTTGGTTCCTTCCCTATATATGTCACTCCCTTTGGTTCCTTCCCTATATATGTCACTCCCTTTGGTTCCTTCCCTATATATGTCACTCCCTTTGGTTCCTTCCCCAGGCGTCATTGTTTCTGTTTCATGTCTGTGTGTTGTCCGTGTTTCTTATTTTGTATTATGTTGTGTTTATTTATTAAAACACTCACTCCCTGAACTTGCTTCCCGACTCTCAGTGCACATCGTTACACATCCACCAAACTACCAGGTGTGCAACAGGGAAGGGACTCATGGGTATGCTAATTTGGAATAGAGCAGATCTAACTCACTCTATTAAATAAATCAAAACAGGAACATTTGACATTTGGTTAGAAATTATAAAGGAAATTGTCTTACCAGAGAAAAATGTCCTTCTGTGTGCTACCTACAGTTGAAGACGGAAGTTTACATACACCTTTACCAAGTACATTTCAACTCAGTTTTTCACAAATCCTGACATTTAATCATAGTGAAAATTCCCAGTTTTAGGTCAGTTAGGATCACTACTTTATTTTAAGAATGTGAAATGTCAGAATAATAGAATAGAATAATTTATTTCAGCTTTATTTCTTTCATCACATTTCCAGTGGGTCAGAAGTTTACATACACTCAATTAGTATTTGGTAGCATTGCCTTTAAATTGTTTAACTTGGGTCAAACGTTTAGGGTAGCCTTCCACATGCTTGCCACAGTAAGTTGGGTGAATTTTGGCCCATTCCTTCTGACAGAGCTGGTGTAACTGAGTCAGGTTTGTAGGCCTCTTTGCTCGCACACACTTTTTCCAGTTCTGCCCACAAATTTTCTATAGGATTGAGGTCAGGGCTTTGTGATGGCCATTCCAATACCTTGACTTTGTTGTCCTTAAGCCATTTTGCCACAACTTTGGAAGTATGCTTGGGGTCATTGTCCATTTGGAAGACCCATTTGCGACCAAGCTTTAACATCCTGTCTGATGTCTTGAGATGTTGCTTCAATATATCCACATCATTTTCCTTTCTCTTGATGCCATCTATTTTGTGAAGTGCACCAGTCCCTCCTGCAGCAAAGCACCCCCACAACATGATGCTGCCACCCCTGTGCTTCACAGTCGGAATGGTGTTCTTCGGCTAGCAAGCGTCCCCCTTTTTCCTCCAAACATAAAGATGGTCATTATGGCCAAACAGTTCTATTTTTGTTTCATCAGACCAGAGGACATTTCTCCAAAAAGTACGATCTTTGTCCCCATGTGCAGTTGCAAACCGTAGTATGATTTTTTTAATGGCGGTTTTGGAGCAGTGGCTTCTTCCTTTCTGAGCAGCCTTTCAAGATATGTTGATATAGGACTCGTTTTACTGTGGATATAGACACTTTTGTACCAGTTTCCTCCAGCATCTTCACAATGTCCTTTGCTGTTGTTCTGGGATTGATTTGCACTTTTCGCACCAAAGTACATTAATCTCTAGGAGACATAACGTGTCTCCTTCCTGAGCGGTATGACGGCTGCGTGGTCCCATGTTGTTTATACTTGCGCACTATTGTTTGTACAGATGAACGTGCCACCTTCAGGCATTTGGAAATTGCTCCCAGGGATGAACCAGACTTGTGGAGGTCTACAATTTTTTTCTGAGGTCTTGGCTGATTTCTTTTGATTTTCCCATGATGTCAAGAAAAGAGGCACTGATTTTAAAGGTAGGCCTTGAAATACATCCACAGGTACACCTCCAATTGACTCAAATGAAGTCCATTAGCCTATCAGAATCTTCTAAAGCCATGACATAATTTTTGGAATTGTCCAAGCTGTTTAAAGGCACAGTCAACTTAGTGTATGTAAACTTCTGACCAACTGGAACTGTGATACAGTGAATTATAAGTGAAATAATCTGTCTGTAAACCATTGTTGGAAAAATTACTTGTGTCATGCACAAAGTAGATATCCTAACCGACTTCCCAAAACTATAGTTTGTTAACAAGAAATTTGTGGAGTGGTTGAAAAACTAGTTTTAATGACTCCAATCTAAGTGTATGTAAACTTCCGACTTCAACTGTATATCCCACCCCCGCTAGAATCTCCATACCTTAATGAAGACAGCTTCTCCATCCAGGAGGTGGAAATCAATAATTTCCAGGCCCAGGGACATGTACTAGTCTGTGGCGACCTACATGCCAGAAACGGACAAGAACCTGACACCCTCAGCACACAGGGGGACAAACACCTGCCTGGAGGTGACAGCATTCCCTCCCCTATATGCCCCCCCTAGGCACAAAATTACAACATAACCAACAAAAACGGGTCACAACTCCTGCAGCTCTGTCGCACGCTGGGTATGTACATAGTCAATGGTAGGCTTCGAGGGGACTCCTATGGTAGGTACACCTATAGCTCATCTCTTGGCAGTAGTACTGTAGACTACTGCCAAGACCCAGAGTCTCTTAGAGCGTTCAGTCAGCCAACTGACACCCCTATCAGACCACAGCAAAATCACAGTCTACTTGAACAGAGCAATACTCAATCATGAGGCATCAAAGCCAAAGGAACTGAATAATATATAGATGGAAGGAAAGTATTGTAGAAACCTACCAAAAAACAATTAGGCAACAACAAATTCAATCCCTTTTAGATAACTTCCTGGACAAAATGTTCCACTAAAATAGTGAAGGTGTAAACTTGTCAGTAGAAAATCTAAACAGTATATTTGACCTCTCAGCTTCCCTATCAAATCAAAAAATGTCAAACAGAAAACCGAAGAAAATGAACAACAATGACAAATGGTTTGATGAAGAATGCAAACACCTAAGAAACCTATCCAACCAAAAACATAGAGACCCAGAAAACCTGAGCCTACGCCTTCACTATGGTGAATCAATGAAACAATACAGTAATACAGTACGGAAGAAGAAGGAAGAGCACGTCCGAAATCAGCTCAATGACATTGAAGAACCCATAGACTCTAATCACTTCTGGGAAAATTGTAAAACACTAAACAAACAACAAGAGTTATCTATCCAAAATGGAGATGTACTGTATGAGTAAACCACCTCTCCAATCTTTTTGAACCTATAACAAAGAACAAAGAACAAACAGCAAAAACATATACATGATAATATACAAATCTTAGAATCAACTTTTAAAGACAAACGGAACCCACTGGGATTCTCCAATTACATTGAATGAACTACAGGACAAAATGCAAACCCTCCAACCCAAAAAGGCCTGTGGTGTTAATGGTATCCTCAATGAAATTATAAAATATACAGACAACAAATTCCAATTGACTATACTAAAACTCTTTAACATCATCCTTAGCCATGGCATCTTCCCCAATAGTTGGAACAAAGGACTGATCACCCCAATCCACAAAAGTAGAGACAAATTTGACCCCAATAACTACCGTGGGATTTGTGTCAACAGCAACCTTGGGAAAATCATCTGCATTATCTTTAACAACAGACTTGTACATTTCCTCAGTGAAAACAATGTACTGAGCAAATGTCAAATGGGCTTTTTACCAAATTGCTGTATGACAGACCACATATTCACCCTGCACACCCTAATTCACAAACAAACAAACCTATACAAATTTATAGAAACCAGTGACGGGGGAAAACATACGACATTATAAAATCCATATAAACAAACAAGTGTGCGGTTAAAATTGGCAAAAAAAACACATTTTTTTCCCCACAGGGCTGTGGTGTGACACAGGGATGCAGCTTAAGCCCCACCCTCTTCAACATATATATCAATGAATTGGCGAGGGCACTAGAACAGTCTGCAGCACGCTACTAGAATCTGAAGTCAAAGGTCTACTGTTTGCTGATGATCTGGTGCTTCTGTTACCAATCAAGGAGGGCCTACAGCAGCATCTAGATTTTCTACACAGATTCTGCCAGACCTGGGTCCTGACAGTAAATCTCAGTAAGACTAAAATAATGGTGTTCCTTCTAGACACCATTGCCCTAGAGCACACAAAATAACTATGCATACCTCGGCCTAAACATCAGTGCCACAAGTAACTTCCACAAAGCTGTGAACGAGCTGAGAGACAAGGCAAGAAGGGCCTTCTATGCCATCAAAAGGAACATAAAATTTGACATACATATTAGTATCTGGCAAAAAATACTTGAATCAGTTATAGAACCCATTGCCTTTTGTGGTTGTGAGGTCTGTGGTCCGCTCACCAACCAAGAATTCACAAAATTGGACAAACACCAAATGGAGAGACTGCATGCAGAATTCTGCAAAAATATCCTCTGTGTACAACGTAAAACACCAAATAATGCATGCAGAGCAGAATTAGGGCGATAACCGCTGATTATCAAAATCCAGAAAAGAGCCATTAAATTCTAAGGGATTCCCAAACCTTCCAAAACAAAGCCATCACCTAGAGAGAGATGAACCTGGAGAAGAGTCCCCTAAGCAAACTGGTCCTGGGTCTCTGTTCACAAACACAAACAGACCCCACAGAGCCCCAGCACAGCATCACAACTAGACCCAACCAAATCATGAGGAAGAAAAAAGATTATTACTTGACACATTGGAAAGAATTAACAAAACAAACGAGGAAACTAGAATGCTATTTGGCCCTAAACAGAGAGTACACAGAGGCAGAATACCTGACCACTGTGACTGACACAGTCGTAAAAGCCTATTCCCCCCCAGGAAACTAAAAAGATTTGGCATGGGTCTTGAGATCCTCAAAAGGTTCTACAGCTGTAACATCGAGAGCACCAGCTGACTGGTTGCATCACTGCCTGTACGGCAACTGCTTGGCCTCTGACCGCAAGGCACTACGGAGGGTAGTGCGTACGGCCCAGTACATCACCGGGGCTAAGCTGCCTGCTATCCAGGTCCTCTACACCAGGCGGTGTCAGAGGAAGGCCCTAAAAATTGTCAAAGACCCCAGCCACCCCAGTCATAGACTGTTCTCTCTACTATCGCATGGCAAGCGGTACTGGAGTGCCAAGTCTAGGACAAAAAGGCTTCTCAACAGTTTTAACCCCCAAGCCATAAGACTCCTGAACAGGTAATCAAATGGCTACCCGGACTATTTGCATTGTGTGCCCCCCCCAACCCCTCTTTTTATACTGCTGCTACTCTCTGTTTATCATATATGCATAGTCACTTTAACTATACATTCATGTACATACTACCTCAATTGGGCCGACCAACCAGTGCTCCCGCACATTGGCTAGCCGGGCTATCTGCATTGTGTCCCACCCACCACCCGCCAACCCCTCTTTTACACTACTGCTACACTGTTCATCATATATGCATAGTCACTTTAAACATATCTACATGCACATACTACCTCAATCAGCCTGACTAACTGGTGTCTGTATGTAGCCTCGCTACTTTTATAGCCTCGCTACTGTATGTAGCCTGTCTTTTTATTGTTGTTTTATTTCTTTACCTACCTATTGTTCACCTAATACCTTTTTTTGCACTACTGGTTAGAGCCTGTAAGTAAGCATTTCACTGTTGTATTCAGCGCACGTGACAAATAAACTTTGATTTGACCCAAATTTAAGGAAAGCTTTGACTATGTACAAACTCAGTGAGCATAGCCTTGCTATTGAGAAAGGCAGCTGTAGGCAGACCTGGCTCTCAAGAGAAGGCAGGCTATGTGCACACTGCCCACAAAATGAAATGGAAACTGAGCTGCACTTCCTAACTTCCTGCCGAATGTATGATCGTATTAGAGACACATATTTCCCACAGATTACAAAGATCCACAAAAAAATTGAAAACAAACTCAATTTTGATAAACTCCCATATCTACTGGGTGAAATACCACAATGTGCCATCGCAGCAGCAAGATTTGTGACCTGTTGCCACAAGAAAAGGGCAACCACAGAAGAACAAACACCATTGTAAATACAAGCCATATTTATGTTTATTTATTTTTTCTTTTGTAGTTTAATTATTTGCACTTCGTTACAACACTGTATGTAGACATAATATGACATTTGGAATCAGAGCGCGGGTAAACCTTGCCAATGGGGTGTTAAGGGGAACACACAACACAGAAAGCATTCTGCTCTCATCTCGCATAAAGCAGCTCGTATAATCACACATCACACTATGCCCAGGGCATGTTATCTTCAGCCTTGATCAGGTATTCCCAAACTGGGGTACACCCAATGCTGTCGGGAGTACACCAATAAAAATGTGATTCAATTATATATATATATATATATAGTATATCATCATTATTTATTTATGAAAAAATCTTCACATTTTCAAACAGTACATTTATATTTTCCAACCGGGAGATACATTTGGGTGAGGTTTTCTTCTCGCCTGAGTAACCTCTTTTGCACTGCCAAAAATAAAATGAAAACATCTAGTGTTCAGCAAAATAACAGCACAATGTCAAATACAGGTAGCCTAGTCAAATAATTAACATCCAATCACATTAACTGTTACTCTCTCGCGGGAAACCTTCACTCTTGCGCAGACATTTAGAAACGCAACATGACAATTTGAAAAATAAGCCAAGGTGGGTTTTTGAGTGAGAATAAAGACAACTTTCGAGTAGTAAGACATGTATAAAAGCAACAGATATAATTAATAATAAGGGGCTAGAAGCATCTTATATGGTGAGCTACTGAGTGGCTAGGACAGACAAGCCCCATACTATTGTGGAGGACTTAATTCTTCCTGCTGCCGCGGATATGACTGGGACAAGGCTGCGGGAAAAGGCCAAAAAAACTATACAGACAGTGCCTTCATCAAACAACAGTTTCACAACACATTAGTGACATGGCAGGAGATGTTTTGAAACAATTACTGCTTCGCATACAAGCCAGTGAATTATATGCATTACAGTTGGATGAGTCGACAGACGTGGCAGGCCTGGCACAGCTCCTGGTATATGTCTATTATGTTTATAGGGGGCCAATTAAGGAAGACATCCTCTTCTGCAAACCACTGGACACCAGGACAACATGAAAGGATATTTCTAATGTACTGGACAGCTTTGTGACATCAAATGACTTTGGTGGTCAGGATGTGTTGGAATCTGTACTGATGGTACCATGACAGGGAGACATAGTGGAGTGGTAACGCACATGCAAGCTGTTGCTCACGACACCACTTGGGTGCACTGCAGCATCCACCAAGAGGCTCTTGCTGCGAAGGAAATGCCTGACAGCTTGAAAGATGATATGGACACTACAGTGAAAATGGTTAACTTTGTTAAAGCAAGGCTCCTGAACTCTTGTGTATTTTCTGCATTATGTAATGATATGTGCAGCGACCATGTACTGCTTTTACAACATATGGACGCTGGTTATCAAGGGGCAAAGTATTGACACGTTTTTTTTTTAATTGAGAGAGTAGCTTAAAGTTTTCTTTACTGACCATAATTTTCACTTGTCTGACCGCTTGCATGATGGCGAGTTTCTCAGACGACTGGCCTATCTGGGTGAAGTTTTTTCACGCCTGAATGATCTGAATCTAGGATTACAGGTACTCTCCGCAACTATATTTAATGTGCGGGACAAAATTGAGGCTATGATTAAGAAGTTGGAGAGCTTTTCTGTTTGCATTAACAAGGAAAACACACAGTTCTTTCCATCACTGTATGATTTTTTGTGTACAAATGAACTCAAGCTTACGGACAATGTCAAATGTGATATAGCGAAGCACCTGAGTAAGATGGGTGCACAATTACGCATGTACTTTCCCGAAACGGATGACACAAACAACTGGATTCCTTATCCCTTTCATGCCCTGCCTCCAGTCCACTTACCGATATCTGAACAAGAGAGCCTCATCGAATTTGCAACAAGCGGTTCTGTGAAAATGTAATTTAATCAGAAGCCACTGCCAGATTTCTGGATAGGGCTGCGCTCAGAGTTTCTTGCCTTGGCAAATTGGCTGTTAAGACACTGATGCCCTTTGCAACCACATACCTATGTGAGAGTGGATTCTCGGCCCTCACTAGCATGAAAACTAAATACAGGCGGGCACAGACTGTGTGGAAAATGATTTAAGACTGAGACTTTCCAATGTTTGAAGGGGTACGGGACTATAAAAAGTTTGGGAACCACTGACCTAGATGGGGGTTGTAGTGATACTATAACATTTAACTGTACCACTGTATAATTAAATAGTATACGTAGAGAAATAAGGACATGTAATTTCCATTAGAGCGGTCACTTGACTATCTTGTCACTATAATAGACCATTTTTGCTCAGGTGATGGCTAGAAGAGATCGAGGTTTGGTCAAAAAACATCAGATTTGACTTTTCGTAGCAGGCTAGAACTTAAACAGCATGTTATGATAATTAACGTAACAGGTTAGGATAATTTGGCTAAGGTAAGGAAAAACAGTTAAAATTTCAATTTTTGACGTTAATTTAACAAGAGCTGTATCCCATCTAGCCATGACCCTTTGGCTAATATGAGCTAGTGAAAGATTTGCCTCCGTACTTTCGCCAAAACGCACACTTGTGTCGAAATTGTCGGCAGGTTCTTCAAGCTATTCATTCACCAAAACAAACTTTGCTTTACACGTTTACCTGTCAATATAGTTCAGCTGTGACACTGTCAAATGAGAAATTGTGCGAGGTGAAACTCATTTAGAAACGTTTTGTCAACGAAATGGCGATGTTATTCTGGGAAAGAGGACTTCGCAACGCTGTTACCAAAAAGGCTATGCAAGGAGTCCAGCTCTACTGGTAATACATGCAGTTCAAGTGTCCGTAAATACGATGTGCATTCTACGGTAGCTAGCTAGCGAATTATTTGCAAATATTACAACAATGGTTCGTGTTTAGCAATGAAAATACTTAGAATAGTCTTTGCCTCCAATACAGCTGTCATGCATGTTGTCTGGCTATCAGTGCAGTTTAATATATTTACAGACGATGGCGCTATTTACCAATCTCAGGCTCCAGTTGCAGCGTATGAAATTTAATATGCATTTGGTTTGAGACCAATCAAATTTCAATCAAATGTATTTATGAAGCCCTTTTTACGCCAGCCGATGTCACAAAATGCTGTACAGAAACCCAGCCTAAAACGCCAAACCGCAAGCAATGCAGATGTAGAAGCACGGTGGCTAGGAAATACTCCCTAGGAAGAAACCTAGCGAGTAACCAGGATCTGAGGGGTGGCAAAGCCTCTTCTGGCTGTGCCGGGTGGAGATTTTAACAGTACATGGCTAAGATGTTTAAACGTTCATGGTTGTAGAGGGTGCAACAGGTCAGCACCTCAGGAGAAAATGTCAGTTGGCTTTTCAGAGCTGATCATGATTCTGTATGTCACAGATTATCAGTTAAAATACGCATGCATTGTCAGTATTTATTCATCAAGTAGATAATCTGTCTAATTGTGTTTGTTTTCCCCTCAGTACGTCAGTGGTATCAGGCAGAGAGCGTGTGAATGGGGTGGATCTGTTCTACCAGCAGACTGGAAAAGGAGACCATGCTGTTTTACTACTGCCTGGAGCTCTGGGTAGGTAACAACACTCGTAACCTGTTCCCCAGGCTTTCAGTGTCTGGTGCACAACACTATCGACCTTTGTCACTTCCCCAAGCCTTGTCGAGTGACTGTCTAAAGTTGTAGATGATGATCTCTTTCAAATATGGAGTAGCCTAAATCATACGTCACACTACTGATTAAGGCCTCTGCCCATCAGAGCATCAACATTAGTAATTGTGACTTTGATATTGAGAGGAGACTGAGGACTTCAAGCGGCAGTGGTTCCCAAACGTTTTATAGTCCCGTACCCCTTCAAACATTCAACCTCCAGCTGCGTACCCCCTCTAGCACCAGGGTCAGTGCAATCTCAAATGTTGTTTTTTGCCATCATTGTAAGCCTGCCACACACATACTATACGATAAATGTATTAAACATAAGAATGAGTGTGAGTTTTTGTCACAACCTGGCTCATGGGAAGTGGCAAAGAGCTCTTATAGGACCAGGGCACAAATAATAACATAATAATCATTCATTTTTCTCTTTATTTAGCCATCTTACATATAAAACCTTATTTGTTCATCAAAAATTGTGAATAACTCGCCACAGGTTAATGAGAAGGGTGTGCTTGAAAGGATGCACATAACTGCATGTAGAGAGTCTGTCTTAAATAATTTTCCACAGTCAGTGCCTCTATTTAGTTTATGCTAGTGAGGGCCGAGAATCCACTCTCACATAGGGACGTGGTTGCAACGGGCATCAGTGTCTTAACAGCGCGATTTGCCAAGACAGGATACTCTGAGCGCAGCCCTATCCAGAAATCTGGCAGTGGCTTCTGATTAAATTAAATTTTCACAGAACCGCTTGTTGCAAATCCGATGAGGCTCTCTTGTTCAGATATCGGTAAGTGGACTGGAGGCAGAAAGGGATAACGAATCCAGTTGTTTGTTTCGTCCGTTTCGGGAAAGTACCTGCGTAATTGCGAACCCATCTTACTCAGGTTCTTCGCTATATCACATTTGACATTGTCCATAAGCTTGAGTTCATTTGCACACAAAAAAAATCATACAATGATGGAAAGACCTGTGTGTTGTCCTTGTTAATACAAACAGAGAAGAGCTCCAACTTCTTAATCATAGGCTCAATTTTGTCCCGCACATTGAATATAGTTGCGGAGAGTCCCTTTAATCCTAGATTCAGATCATTGAGGTGAGAAAAAACTTCACCCAGATTGGCCAGTCGTTTGAGATGCTCGTCATCATGCAAGCGGTCAGACAAGTGAAAATTACAGTGGCAAGAAGAAGTATGTGAACCCTTTGGAATTACCTGGATTTCTGCATAAATTAGGCAAAACATTTGATCTGATCCTCATCTTAGTCAAAACAATAGACGAATACAGTGTGCTTAAACTAATAAAACATTGTCTTGTCTATATTGAATACATAATTTAAACATTGATAGTATAGGTTGGTAAAAGTATGTGAACCCCTAGACTAAGGACTTTTCCAAAATCTAATTGGAGTCAGGAGTCAGCTAACCTGGAGTCCAATTAATGAGACAAGATTGGAGATGTTGGTTAGAGTTCCCTATAAAAAAAACTCAGAAAATTTGAGTTTGCTATTCACAAGAAGCATTGTCTGATGTGAACCATGTCTCGAACAAAAGAGATCTCAGAAGACCTAAGATTAAGAATTGTTGACTTGCATAAAGCTGGAAAGGGTTCGAAAAGTATCTCTAAAATCCTTGATGTTCATCAGTCCACAGTAAGACAAATTGTCTATAAATGGAGTAAGTTCAACGTTGTTGCTACTCTCTCTTGGAGTGGACGTCCTGCAAAGATAACTGCAAGAGCACAGTGCAGAATGCTCAATGAGGTTACGAAGAATCCTAGAGTGTCAGCTTAAGATGTACAGAAATCTCTGGAACATTCTAACATCTCTGTTGACGAGTCTACGATACGTAAAACACTAAACAAGAAAGGTGTTCATGGGAGGACACCGCGGAAGAAGCCACTGCTGTCCAAAAAAAAAACATAGCTTGAGTTCATAAAAAAAGCACCTGGATAATTAAAACTTTTTTTAAAAATGTCACCTTTATTTATTTAACCAGGTTAGCCAGTTGAGAACAAATTCTCATTTACAACTGCGACCTGGCCAAGATAGGGCAAAGCAGTGTGACACAAACAACAGAGTTACACATACACATGGGATAAACAAACATACAGTCAATAACACAATATAAAAAGTCTATATACAGTGTGTGCAAATGTAGTAACATTAGGGAGGTAAGGCAATAAATAGGACATTGTGGCAAAATAATTACAATTTAGCAATTAAACACGAGTGATAGATGTGCAGAAGATGAATGTGCATGTAGAGATACTGGAGTGAAAAGGAGCACAAAAAAAATAACAATATGGGGATTAGGTAGTTGGGTGGGCAATTCACAGATGGGCTATATACAAATGCAGTGATCGGTAAGCAGCTCTGACAGCTGATGCTTAAAGTTTGTGAGGGAGATATGTCTCCAGCTTCAGTGATTTTTGCAATTTGTTCCAGTCATTGGCAGCAGAGAACTGGAAGGAAAGGCGGCCAAAGGAGGAGTTGGTTTTGTGGGTGACCAGTGAAATATACCTGCTGGAGCGCGTGCTACGAGTGGGTGCTGCAATGGTGACCAGTGAGCTGAGATAAGGCGGGGCTTTACCTAGCAAAGACTTATAGATGGCCTGGAGCCAGCGGGTTTGGCGACGAATATGAAGCGAGTACCAGCCAACGAGAGCATACAGGTTGCAGTGATGGGTAGTATATGGGGCATTGGTGACAAAACTGATGGCGCTGTGACATCCAATTTGCTGAGTAGAGTGATGGAGGCTATTATGTAAATTACATCGCCGAAGTCAAGGATCGGTAGGATAGTCAGTTTTCCAGGGTATGATTGACAGCATGAGTGAAGGAGGCTTTGTTGCGAAATAGGAAGCCGATTATAGATTTAATTTTGGATTGGAGATGCTTAATGTGAGCCTGGAAGGAGAGTTTACAGTCTAACCAGGTGTTTGTAGTTGTCCACATATTCTAAGTCAAAACTGTCCAGAGTAGAGATGCTAGACGAGCGGGCGCGGGCAGCGATCGGTTGAAGAGCATGCATTTAGTTTTGCTTGCATTTAAGAGCCGTTGGAGGCCACGGAAGGAGTGTGGTATGGAATTGAAGCTCATCTGGAGGTTAGTTAACACAGTGTCCAAAGAAGGGCCAGAAGTATACAGAATGGTGTCGTCTGCGTAGAGGTGGATCAGAGAATAACCCGCAGCAAGAGCAACATCATTGATGTATACAGAGAAAAGAGTCGGCTCGAGAATTGAACCCTGTGGCACCCCCATAGAGACTGCCAGATGTCCGGACAACAGGCCCTCCGATTTGACACACTGAACTCTATCTGAAAAGTAGTTGATTAACCAGGCGAGGCAGTCATTTGAGAAACCAAGGCTGTTGAGACTGCCTATAAGAATGCGGTGATTGACAGAGTCGAAAGCCTTGGCCAGGTCGATGAATACGGCTGCACAGTATTGTCTTTTATCGATGTAGGTTATAATATCGTTTAAGACCTTGAGCATGCCTGAGGTGCACCCATGGCCAGCTCATTAACCAGATTGCATAGCGGAGAAATTATGGTGGGATTCGAAATGGTTGGTGATCTGTTTGTTAACTTGGCTTTCGAAGACTTTAGAAAGGCAGGGTAGGATGGATATAGGTATGTAACAGTTTGGGTCTAGAGCGTCACCCCATTTGAAAAGGGGGATGACCGCGGCAGCTTTCCAATCTTTAGGGATCTCAGATGATACAAATGAGAGGTTGAACAGGCTAGTAATAGGGGTTGCGGTGGATAATTTTAAAAAGAGATGGTCTAGATTGTCTAGCCCAGCTGATTTTAGGGGTCTAGATTTTATAGCTCTTTCAGAACATCAGCTATCCACAGCGCTTCTGGCAAAATATTCTGTGGACAGATTAAACTGAAGTTGAGTTGTTTGGAATGAACACACAACACTACAGTGGGGCAAAAAAGTATTTAGTCAGCCACCAATTGTGCAAGTTCTCCCACTTAAAAAGATGAGAGAGGCCTATAATTTTCATCATAGGTACACTTCAACTATGACAGACAAAATGAGAAAAAGAAATCCAGAAAATTACATTGTAGGATTTTTAATTTATTTATTTGGAAATTATGGTGGAAAATAAGTATTTGGTCACCTACAAACAAGCAAGATTTCTGGCTCTCACACACCTGTAACTTCTTCTTTAAGAGGCTCCTCTGTCCTCCACTCATTACCTGTATTAATGGCACCTGTTTGAACTTGTTATCAGTATAAAAGACACCTGTCCACAACCTCAGTCACACTCCAAACTCCACTATGGCCAAGACCAAAGAGCTCACCCCCATTTAAAAAAATATATATACATAGAATTTTTAAAATATTTTTTTAATGTGAATCACATTTTTATTTGGTGTACCCCCGACGGCATTGCACATACCCCAGTTTGGGAATACCTGGCCTACGGTATAGAAAACTTCATAAAAACACATAGTAAGTTGTTTTGAGTCCTCATCAGAACAGGCATAGACCCTCTATAATGTTGGTTACCAGCAGTGTGTGTTCCTGTAACAGGAAGTGCTCAGACTGACTTTGGGCCGCAGCTGAAGTCTTTGAGTAAGGACCGCTTCACTGTGATTGGTTGGGACCCTCGCGGGTACGGAAACTCCCGCCCCCCGGAGAGAGACTTCCCACTGGACTTCTTTGAGAGGGACGCCAAGGACGCTGTGGATCTGATGCAGGTCAGAGTTAAACCAATCAGGAATCACATTGGGAAGATGCTTTAAAATGTTGCTGTAGAGTGCGTCTCTCAATATTGCATATATTGCAAGTCAGCACACGATGACTTTCTCCGCAACACAGAGAAACAGGACTACTCTGGAGAACATGAACTACACAGTTACCTCTCTTGCTCTTTGTATGTGAGGACAGTCAGCCAAGTATATTTCCTTATTTTTCTGTGAATGTGTGTATGTCTTTCCCTCGTTGCTTTTCTGTGAATGTGTGTACAGTTGTGGCCAAAAGTTTTGAGAATGACACCAATTTTACTTTTTACAAAGTCTGCTGCCTCAGTTTGTATGATGGCAATTTGCATATACTCCAGACTGTTATGAAGAGTGATCAGATGAATTGCAATTAATTGCAAAGTCCCTCTTTGCCATGCAAATGAACTGAATGCCAAAAAAACATTTCCACTGCATTTCAGCCCTGCCACAAAAGGACCAGCTGACATCATGTCAGTGATTCTCTCGTTAACACAGCTGTGAGTGTTGACGAGGACAAGGCTGGAGATCACTGTCACACTGATTGAGTTCAAATAACAGACTGGAAGCTTCAAAAGGAGGGTGGTGCTTGGAATCATTGATCTTCCTCTGTCAACCATGATTACCTGAAAGGAAACACGTGCCGTCATCATTGCTTTGCACAAAAAGTGCTTCACAGGCAAGGATATTGCTGCCAGTAAGATTGCACCTAAATCAACCATTTATCGGATCATCAAGAACTTTGAGAGCGGTTCAATTGTTGTGAAGAAGGCTTCAGGGCACCCAAGAAAGTCCAGCAAGCGTCAGGACCGTGTCCTAAAGTTGATTCAGCTGCGGGATCGGGGCAAAACCAGTACAGAGCTTGCTCAGGAATGGCAGCAGAAGACTTTTGGAGGATGGCCTGGTGTCAAGAAGGGCAGCAAAGAAGCCACTTCTCTCCAGGACAAACATCAGGGACAGACGGATATTCTGCAAAAGGTACAGGGATTGGACTGCTGAGGACTGGGGTAAAGTCATTTTCTCTGATGAATCCCCTTTCCGATTGTTTGGGGCATCTGGAAAAAAGATTGTCCGGAGAAGACAAGGTGAGCGCTACCATCAGTCCTGTGTCATTCCAACAGTAAAGCATCCTGAGACCATTCATGTGTGGGGTTGCTTCTCAGCCAAGGGAGTGGGCTCACTCACAATTTTGCCTAAGAACACAGCCATGAATAAATAATGGAACCAACACATCCTCCGACAGCAACTTCTCCCAACCATCCAGGAACAGTTTGGTGATGAACAATGCCTTTTCTGGCATGATGGAGCACCTTGCCATAAGGCAAAAGTGATAAAGTGGCTCGTGGAACAAAACATCGATACTTTGGGTCCATGGCCAGGAAACTCCCCAGACCTTAATCCCATTGAGAACTTGTGGTCAATCCTCAAGAGGCGGGTGGACAAACAAAACCCCACAAATTCTGACAAACTCCAAGCATTGATTATGCAAGAATGGGCTGCAATCAGTCAGGATGTGGCCCAGAAGTTAATTGACAGCATGCCAGGGCGGTTTGCAGAGGTCGTGAAAAAGAAGGGTCAACATTGCAAATATTGACTCTTTGCATCAACTTCATGTAATTGTCAATAAAAGCATTTGACACGTATGAAATGCTTGTAATTATACTTCAGTATTCCATAGTAACATCTGACAAAAATATCTAAAGACACTGAAGCAGCAAACTTTGTGAAAATTAATATTTGTGTCATTCTCTTTTGGCCACGACTGTATGCTTTTTCCCTCATTGCTTATCTGTGAACGTGTCTTTTCCTTTATTGCTTATCTGTGAACGTGTGTCTTTTCCTTCATTGCTTATCCGTGAACGTGTCTTTTCCTTCATTGCTTATCTGTGAACGTGTGTCTTTTCCTTCATTGCTTATCTGTGAACGTGTCTTTTCCTTCATTGCTTATCTGTGAACGTGTGTCTTTTCCTTCATTGCTTATCTGTGAATGTGTGTGTGTGTGTGTCTTTTCCTTCATTGCTTATCTGTGAATGTGTGTGTGTGTGTGTGTGTCTTTTCCTTCATTGCTTATCTGTGAATGTGTGTGTGTGTGTGTGTGTCTTTTCCTTCATTGCTTATCTGTGAATGTGTGTGTGTGTCTTTTCCTTCATTGCTTATCTGTGAACGTGTGTGTCTTTTCCTTCATTGCTTATCTGTGAACGTGTGTGTCTTTTCCTTCATTGCTTATCTGTGAACGTGTGTGTCTTTTCCTTCATTGCTTATCTGTGAACGTGTGTGTCTTTTCCCTTATTGCATATCTGTATCTTTCCCATGGTAGGCGTTGAGATTTCCAAGGTTCTCTCTGCTGGGCTGGAGTGACGGAGGCATTACTGCTCTGATTGCAGCAGCCAGGAACCCCTCCCTGGTCAATAAGATGGTGGTGTGGGGCTCCAACGCATATGTGTCACCACAAGATGTAAAGATCTACAATGGTGAGGTCCTCTTATTGGTGTGTGTGTGAGCATGCTTTGGAGAGACTGGATGAGGCAGCTCTGCATGTGTCAGGGTTTGTGTAATACAGCTTGTGTGTGTCCATGTGTCTTCAGCGATCCGTGATGTGTCTCAGTGGAGTGAGAGGATGAGGAGGCCCATGGAGGAAGTGTATGGGGCAGAGCTCTTCATTAAGACCTGGGAAGGATGGGTGGACGGGATTGGACAGTTCGCCCAGAGACCAGAAGGTAAGGGCAGCAACATCTTTGCAGCAAAGATTCCAATTTTCCAGTTCCACTTGTCAGTTCCTGTGTTAGGGAGTATCTGTATAGATCCTTAGACTTGTTTTCTGTCTGTCCTGTATTGTTCAGGAAGCATCTGTATGGAGCTGTTGCCTCAGATCAGCTGTCCCTCTCTCATCATCCACGGAGAGAAGGATCCCATGGTGCCCAGCTTCCACCCTCAGTATCTCCTCAAACACATCAAGGGTTCAAGGTGAGCTGATTCCCCCATTACATTCCTTCTCTTTTGTTTTCCTATCCTCCCTTCTGTATGTTTTTCTCTCTTATAGAGGCATTGTATGAAAGAAATGGTGTACAGTCAGCATGTATTATGTCAATGTTTAACTACAACCACTAATGATACGTACAACCTCCACTGTAACATCTTCTTTGGTGTCCAGGTTGCATCTGATGCCGGAAGGGAAACACAACCTGCATCTGAGGTTTGCTGCCAAGTTCAACAAGCTGGTTGAAGACTTCCTGAACCAGTGATGGACATAGGAATAGGGTGCCATTTGGGACGCATCCTAACATTTTGCAGTATGTAGGGATTAGGGTGCCAATTCGGTTACACAAATCCTGCACCCACAGGAAATGAGAAGCTTTCAGGCCTGGGTCTGTGTTCAAGAGTGGACAACATTGAAGGAGCACTATAGAAAGCAACAGTAATAATCAATCGGAGTCTGGTCCATTAATTAACTGACTTATCACTGAATTACTGGTATACGAGCCAAAATAAATACGCATCCACATGACTATTGGAAATGATATGTATTAATTCCTTGTGTAATCAGTTTTTGTTTAACTTTTTTGCATAATTTGTATTGTGTCCAGTCCTCTGTTTTGTACTGTTGTGTGTCATATATGGCATGTAATGTAAATGTTGCATTTGCACTAACTGTTATGCCGTGTAAAACAAAGCAAAAGAAAAGTTGGAAAATGATGGTCATTCAATTACAATTTTAATCAGACATATTTAGAAAACAGCAGGGGTGAAAGTAAGGTGGTGTGGTACGGCGTCCCAGCAAAATAAATAGTTTGGGTACGCCGTACCAGTTAAACATGAACCTATCACAATGATTAAAACAAAATGTCAAGAAAATTAGCAAATGGACTTAAACTGGTGGTATAGCCTATGCTCCAATATGCGATGTGGTCAGATGAGAACACTGACATTTTGCCAAGGTAGAGATGAGTGGCTGACACAGATGCTTGTGGACAGCAGTGGACGCTTCAATTCTGGCCTAATGACAATCGCCAAATGTCATTAGACTTTTTGGTGTTTTGTGTAACAGATGACTGGAAAGAGTCACCACTGTTTGGAACAAGAGCTCCACTTGGACTGAAATAGGTTGCGGTACTTTTGAGCTAATATTCTATAAGAGGAACAGGAGCTCAAGCAGTAGAACATTTGAAGTACCAGTACTCAGTTCATGCGAGGTCCTGCCCAAGTCAACCACTGGTTTGGAGGCTGGAAATATGTTGAGTGGATGAGCTTGGAGCCCTTTGAAGTGATTGTTAGATAATCAGATAAAAACAGAATGACTGGTTGTGTTTATACCACAATACTAGTTAATACATTTTAAAAGTTCTGAAAAATCTTCTAGGTCCACAGACATCCTTTTGAATGAATTTGGAATTCTATGATTAGGCCAATACATGTATTGGGTCTATAGGCACAAGCACATGTTGGTCCCGTAGTGGGAAGAAATGAATTGTACTTTCACCGCTGGTAAAGTCTTTATATGTACAGTGTGTTCTCTGACAGGCACAACAGTGACAGTTACAATGAGCCTATCCATCTTTTGATGGACACATTTTACACCTGACCGAGAACTACATGCTCTCCCTCTTGTGAATGTTATTCATGTGTGATTTCAGAGAACTCATCTGATTGAAGCATTTATCACAATAGTTACAGCGAAACGGTTTCTCGCCAGTGTGAATTCTCTGATGGCGTTTAAGATCACTTGTTGATAAAAAGCATTTGCCACACGAAGGACACATGTATGGTTTCTCCCCTGAATGAGTCCTCATGTGACCATTCAGGTGTTCCTTCCTGCTAAAGCTTTTCCCACAAGTGTTACACAGGTACGGTTTCTCTCCAGTGTGAATTCTCTCGTGGAGTTTGAGTTGGCTTTCTTTTGGAAAAGCTTTTTCACACATAGTGCACTGCAGCATTGCCTTCTGTTTGTGACTCTTCATATGCTGCTTAAGGTTTCGCATCTGATGGAAGCTTTTGCCGCAATCGCTGCAGAGATACGCTGGAGGCTCCTCTCCTTCCTCTCCTGTCTCCCCTGTGTGTACCCTCATATGGCTTAGCAAATTACCCTCGTAGTTGAAGCATTTGTTACATTCAACACACCTGTATGGTTCCTCACCTGTGTGAATTCTCTCATGCTTTTTCAAATCGCTCGAATAGATAAAGCATTTCCCACAGACATCACACTTGTACGGCTGCTCCCCTGTGTGGCTCCTCATGTGGTCTGTCAGTCTAGTATTGTGGAGGAAGCATTTGCCACATTCATGGCAGCAGTAGGGTTTCCGTGTTGTGTGTATCTTCATGTGCGTTTTCAGACCTCCCTTAAGAGTGAAGCTTTTGTCGCATTCCTTGCAGCTGTATGGTTTCTCACCAGTGTGGATCCGCTGGTGGCGTTTTAAATCACAGTCTGATATAAAGCATTTCTCACATAGAAGGCACCGGAATAATCTCTCTCCTGTATGAGTGCGCATATGCCCGATCAAGTCCGATTTACGGCTGAAACTTTGACTGCAATCGCTGCACACGTATGGTGTCTCTCTATTGTGAGTTTTTAGGTGTTGTCTTAGACCTGCTTTAAATGTGAAACATTTTTCACACATAGGACACTGAAGTCGTTGCCCTGTGTGGCTCCTCATATGCTCTTTTAGTGTTGCCTTCAGACTGTAGCTTTTTCCGCACTCCTGGCAGCTGCATGGTTTCACTCCGGTGTGAATTAGCTGATGCCGTTTTAGAACCACGGCTGATGTACAGGATTTCTCACACACAGGACATTTAAATAGGCTCTCCCCTCCTGTGTGGGATCTCATATGCTCTGTCAGGTGTCCCTGACGTGTGAAGCCTTTGTCACACTCAAAACATTGATAAGGTTTCTCTCCATTGTGAGTCTTCATATGCCTGACCAGAGCTCCCTTGCCTTTGAAGGACCTGGAGCATTCTTTGCACTTATATGGCTTTTCATCTTTCTGATGAATTTTCCGGTGATTTCCTAAATGGCTTCTGCTAATGAAGCATTGACTGCACACAGGGCATTTGTATGGTGTCACTCCTGTGTGAGTGTTTATATGCCTGTCCAGGATTTCCTTGTGGTTGAATGATTTGCCACATTCAGTACAGCTGTATGGTTTCTCACCGATGTGAATAATTCTCTGATGTATTTTTAACTGGCCTGCCCTGGTGAAGCTTTTCCTGCACACAGTACACATGTGTAACCGCTTCTCTGTGTGAGCCCTCAACGGTGCTTTCAGCTCACTGGTTATCTTGGCCTCAGTGCAGACTTTAGAGTCTGGATGTAGACCAAGTTCAGAGAGGGGCTGAGAGTCAATGATTGGTTCTGATACTCCGTAGTCCTCTCCATCATCAGGTTCTGTTTTGATTCCGACAGTGGTGTTGGTGGGTAGAGGGTCCCTTTCACTGTCCTGATCACGGTCACGTTCCACATAGGGAGGAGGAAATATAAACTGTGTGACCTCTGTGGTATCCTGACTGGCCTTGAGTTCCTCCTGTTGCTCTGTAATCAATGTGTGCTCTGTCTCCTCCTGCACCCGACTGGGGCTCCACTCCTGCTCACAGTGTGGTTGTTGATGCTGCTTAGGTGGAATCTCCCGAGTTAGCTGCTGGGGATCTGGGGAGAAGGATGGGAAATAAGGTTCTACACATTCGATAAATAACTCAAACACAATTCACATCAATTCAAGTTGGCTACCTTCACAATTATTTAGGCCTATGCCCAGCTTCTTAACCTGGGGAAATACAGTTTGTTTGAGCTAACATTCCACTCTTGTCATGCACATTTTTTGGGGCAATGACACCGAATACAAGGATTGGAATGTTAGCAACAAAAAAAAAAAACAGGTTCTGACTCAGGCATTCTGGAGTGGCAAAGAGTGACATCATCGCTTTAAGACTGTCAGTCTACCGCCCTTCTACTACTGCGACGAATGCAACTGTGGATTAATATGTGCATTAGCAGTCATCTGTATTGTTTTAATCGTATGCTGTTTACTAGTCACAAACCTGCTCCCAAATCCAGAAGAATCCTCCGCAGACGACCATTCTCCTGCTTTGAGCTGGATATCTCTTCCAAGTACTCTATTATCGTCTTTTCCACTATCCTGAATATATCAACTGCCGCTGATTTTAATCGGTCATGGTACTCGGTTTTATTTTCTCCAAATAGCTCAACAGCTGCCGTTGTTAACCGTTCGGTGATAAACAGATTCAACAGCTGTATTTTGGACATTTTGAGGAAATATTAACGCTTTAACAACTTAAATTAAACCTAAAGATACTCGTCAACTTCTAACCACCTTAGCATTTTTCATGCCGAAGTTCCGAGCTTGCAAAGATTTCCGGCTTCGAAAAGATGTTGACACTTTGAGGACCGAATGACATTCAAGCAAAGGCGGGAACAATACACAGCTAGCCAATCATGTTTCTCATGATGTTCAGAATCACGTGCAAGTGCTTCTATCGATTGCTTACGCCTTCCAGAAACCAGGAAGTGACTTGATTTACGGGCGCACATGAGTAGGTTGAACAAATTCAAATGAATCGTCTCGTTTAGTCGTAGCTACTTGTCTTCCTACAAACAGCTATTCAAAATGAACATATCAGAAAATGGAGCAGTAGGCGATGCCATTACAGTGCACGATATCTCAGAGAAGATTCTGGAGCAAACGGTTCACTTTCACGTCATGAAATTCCATGTTTTTTTTGCTCCTTTGGTTCGGCTCGAACCCCGTCTTGTCCAACTTGGTTGTTTCAATGGAAAGTACATTTGTGAGTTGCCTACTGTACAACAAATACACGGTTACAAAGCAGACTAGCTAACAGAGATTGGAAGCTAGCTAGCTTCACTGTGTAATGTTTCTAGCTAGCTACGTTAAAGGTATTATATCAGGTGTGTGTGTATTCAGGATTCGATGCCGCTGTCTACCTTAGTCCTGGAGGACCCATCTGAAACCACCCAGAATTCACTGGCGCAGAAATTGAGTAAGCACCCCTTTCTTCATCTTCCTGTCAATATCCTATCTCTCAGAAGATTGGCTGTATCCTCCACAGACTGTGAAGGGATTGTCCAGCTTCATGCTATCATGATGGTGCTGTCAAGACAACTGGGAATTTGGGAGAAAAAAAATAATCAGGACAGAAAGTCGGAGCTCTATAAAGACGGAGCTATATCGGTCCGCAAATACAGGACTACAAAATATATATTTTTGTATTAACTGTTTTTTTCTTCAGATTTTCCAGGTGGTGCTGCAGCACCTCTACTTCCCGAGGCTATGGTCGGACCTCGTTTTTTTCTGAATTCGCAGTTGTCTTGAACTCACTGAAGTTGGAATCAGTTCCCAGTTGTTTTGAACGCAGCATAAGACAGGCCACATATTTACACACACACAAACTTATCCAAGATGCAACAACATTGTGCTTACAGTCAAATTTGTCTAACAATCAATTATACATTGATTTATACTGAACAAAAAAATAAACTCAACATGCAACAATTTTACTGAGTTACAGTTCATATAAGGAAGTCAGTCAATTGAAATAAATAAATGAGGCCCTAATCTATGAATGGGAGGGCATAGGCATAGGCCCACCCACTGGGGAGCCAGGCCCAGCCATCTGAATGAGTTCTTTAATACCGAAATAAATACTCCTCAGTTTCTTCAGGTGGCTAGTCTCAGACGATTTTGCAGGTGAAGAAGCTGAGTGTGGAGGTCCTGGGATGGGGTGGTTACGTGTGGTCTGTGTTTGTGACGCTGGTTGGACGTACTGCCAAATTCTCTAAAATAACGTTGGTAGAGAAATTAACCTTCAATTCTCTGGCAAGACTCTGGTGGAAATTCATGCAGTCAGCATGCCAAGTGCACACTCCCTCAACTTGAGACATCTGTGGCATTGTGTTGTGTGACAAAACTGCACATTTTAGAGTAGCTTTTTATTCTCCCCAGTAGAAGTTGCACCTGTGTAATGATCATGCTGTTTAATCAGCTTCTTGATTAAATCCATCCACCCGACAGGTGTGGCATATCTTGGCAAAGGAAAAATGCTCACTAACAGGGATGTAAACAAATTTGTACACAACATTTGAGAAGCTTTTATGTGTATTGAACATTTGTGGATCTTTAATTTCAGCTCATGAAACATGGGACCAACACTTTACATGTTGCGTTTATATTTTTCTTCACTATAGTTGCTATGTTATTCAGAATCAGAACATTTACAGAAAGCTAGACACTTAAACCACTAACCAGTATGATTCTCTTTTGTTGGTGTCAGCTTACACGATTTGAAACATCACTAACTAACTCGTCACTAATCCAGCTGTCCTCCTTATCCTTTGTTTTCCAGCTACGAGGACTAAGAAACGGGTGTTTGTGAGCTACAATCTGCCCATGACCGACTCCAACCTGTCTCTGCTGGTGGAGAATAGGATAAAGAAGGAGATGGAAGTTCACATGGATACATTTGAATCTTTCCCCCATTTATATAGACTTTTTACCAAAATAATACAATGGAGAGAACAACATTACCTACCTGTCTAGACTGTTTGTCACTTGCTGTTTTAGCACTTGCTTGAGATCTAACCAGAGACGGTCTCTGTTTAGAGGCTGCAGACACACAACATTTCCTGTGCCCACTGCCCACCTACAGACTTAGACATCACATGTATCACCTCGATAGTGTTCATTTATTGACAAACAATACATTAAGTGGTTTATTATCAAAACAACATTTATGGTTTTAATATGTACAAGTGCATCATATAAAAAAAACATTTAGAAAATATTAGTGGTTGACAATCACTCATGGAATTTCATTTATTTTACCACAATATTTCATTGATAAACATTTACAAACTACCAAATAAACAATACAAGGTGTCCACCGTCAAAATATGTGCCATTTGTATCAACTATGGTTCATGGTAGAAATGTATAGAGTATACTTGGCCTTTAAGGTCCTCTATGTACATTGTGTGACATTGTCCTATGAAAATAATTGATGTGCCTAGTACATGAGATATGATAGTCCATACATCAGGGATCATTAACTAGATTCAGCAGCGGCTGATTTATTTTGGTTGAGTGGATGGTCAGGGGGCCAGGTCATACTTAAAAATAATTTGTAGACTGCAAATTGACTGAAAGAAGCCCAAATAGATATATTTGACAAAAACAAATCATTTCAAACCTTGTTTACATTTGTATACGGTCACATATCTCTTATGCGTGGGAATACTTTGGAACAGACTTCTAAAATTAAAATCAGTTGGAGCTGATTTGCTGGTGTTTCTACGGTCTTTTCAGAAAACTTGGGGAGCCAAATAAAATCACCTGAGGTCGCCAATGTACGGTGTGTATTAATAATTTGTATGTTAGAGTAGAGTTTGAATACAAACATACCCTGTAAGTCACAGCTGTTCGAACTAGATCACACTATTGTACTAACCTAATAAACTAGACACTAACCATTTCAAAACCCTGATAGACATTGTGCTTCGTGGCATGGCCAGCCATTATTTAACCGTGCTAAAGAGACGGGTTGAAACAAGTCCTAAAAACACCAATATACTACTAACATTATTTACCACAGTGTTGAGAACAGGGACAGGAAAGGTCAGAATTAGGTAAATTAAAGGTATTTCAAGCAACAAGAATGCCCTTGGCAACATGACAAAAATAAATACTGAATTACTGAACGATTCTTTCAAAGTAGCCTGTCCCATTTTAATTTTATTTTTAAACAAAAGAACCATCATGATAAAGCCATTCAGAAACATATGTTTCATAGTGGAAACAGGCTCAATCTCAAATTGTACCCTATTCCCTATGTAGTGCACTACATTTGACCAAGTAGTGCACTATGTAGTAAATAGGGTGCTATTTGGGACATATTCTGCACATACTAGTAACTAACTAGTATTGTCCACTCAACACCATAGAATACGGAAATAAAAACACCATGAAAAGGTCAAGTTCAAATCCTTTTCCATCACAGTTTTTAGGTTTCCGACTGTCACTCACATAGCATTGTGTTGACAACCATCATTCACCAACATTACATGGGGGAAGCAATACTCTGTTTTCTAAAGTCATCATAGTGATTCCACTCCTATACTAAGCATAAAGTGCCAACTTGGACTTTTGACGGGGGTGGGAGGCACAAATTCATAAATAAACCCATCAGGTAGGCAACAGTATATAGGCCTACCCTTTTATTCAATTTAGAGCGCAGCAGTTTCACCTAAAACAAGTTGGCTGACAAATATTTTATTACATTTGATTTAACTTTGAATTTTAGTGCAAAAAAAAAATAAGTAGAGGGAAATTAAATGCATAGAGCACACATCACTGTTGAAAGCCATGACGTTTCAAATGAAATATAGAATACAGTGTCTGTTCTGCTGCTCTATACATTTGTCTCTATGCGGTTTGAGTACACTACTCTGCTGATAACTTACAGACACCATGACATCCCTCCTCAGCATGGAACCATGCTGCTCATTCTACACACTGACAACCCTTGGCAACAACTACCCTATGGGCACTAATGCATGTAAGTCATTGTAATGAGTTTCAGTTAATTGCAAAGACATACTTTCCCATATTTTGTTCCAAGATCCTGTTCTATTGCAAGCCCTCAAAGTCTTACTAAATCATATTGAGTGTCCAAAATAGTACCCTATTCCCTATAGATAGGCCTCGGGTCATGAGTAGTGCACTATGCAGGCCCTGGTCAAAAGCAGTACACTATATAGGGAATATGGTGACATTCAGGACACAGAGAATCACTACTCTACAGGCTAACCCATCACCATATTACATTACGACCCATTTAAATCCAACCATTGATGCCCTCCTGGGGCATCTGAATAGTAATTCGTTTTTTATTTTGTCCAAATCTTGGATGTCCATGATTGGGGAAGCTCAATTTTCCCCTTTCAGACTAACACAACGTGGAGAGATCGCATCATAAGTCTAATGAGAGGGATAATATGTTCATTAAACCCACCAGAATGGGAATGTTTTCAAATTAAAGAGTTCCTCATGGAAGAATCTGACAAGCGGAATTATTCCATGTTCTCCTGACTGCATGATCACATCAGACCAGGTCAGTCATGACAGTGACCAGGAGTGGGACAGTTTATTTGGGACAGTCCCTGCCATCCCTACAGCACAGTCTTGTCCTATCCTCTGTCTGTGTGTGTCAGAGAGGAGTGTGTGTCTGCTGCTACGACGACCCTCCCACCCCATTTGACACCATAATATTACTGATCACCCCCCCTCCGGTAACATACAATGTCGGCACTGCTGCATGAGCAGTAGCCGCTGCTGTTGTGCCGCCCCCGGTGGCCGTAAGATGCCGCGGCGTGTCGTGGACCCGGGAGTATAAGTCCCTATCCCCAGGCTTGGTGAGAAGGAGGTGCTGCTCTCCAGGCCGGTGGGTGAGGAGGGGCTGGCGAGTGTAGCTCTCCCCATCCGCGAGGCTCTCTGGCAGGGGCTGGTTGCGCGGCTCGGGCAGCAGTAGGAGACAGATGATGCACAGCAGGGTGCAGGCAGCGAAGATCATGTGATGCAGGAAGTAGCCCTTCTGGTTGTGGAGCTCCATGATGGGGGCTGTCAGCATGCCGAAGCCAGCACTGGCCAGGACCAGGCCCAGACCACCACCCCTGGGGGAGGAAGGGAGACAGAGGGAGAGTCAGTTTTACACTTAATTTCCTGCAATTCTACACAGTTTACTATAGAGGGGAGGTAAAGGTTTGCAGTTTTTAATATGATAACTGATGAGCAATGGGCCCCCCCCGGTCAGTAATTCCACTATGCTTACTACAAGTGTAGATAGCGGGCCGCTAGACTACTACCAATCTATAAAAAAAAAATGCTGACATGAGCTAATTGAGTAACTGCTGATGCACAATCAATTTTCAAAATTGCACCTTGTGTATTTTATTATTCTAACTCTCAACAGTAAGTTGAGACCCCAACGGGCCGCCAGTTGCCCTTCCCTGATCTACATTCTAGAACAGCAGTCTCTGTCAAATTGCATTTATATGACACATACAGATTACACCAAAAGATAGCGCTAGTAGGCCACTCAAACCTAAAACTTGGTGAGTAGCAGTGGAGGCTGCTGAGGGGAAGATGGCTCATAATGGCTGGAAGGGGCGAATGGAATGGTGTCCATGTGTTTGATGTTGTTGTTGATACCTTTCCACATGTTCCGCTCCAGCCATTACCACAAGCCCGTCCTCCCAATTAAGGTGCCACCAACCACCTGTAGTGTGTAGTTATAGGAATCAAATAACTAGGTGTGTGTGGGTGCAGTCAGAGCATACATAGATGTGTGTGTTACCTGATGACGGTGGGAGTGATCTCAGCGCAGAAGAAGATGCTGAGGGTGCTGACGGCATGAGAGGAGAACATTCCAATGATGGAGAATGCCACAGAGAACTTCCTGTTTAGCGTGTCCCTCAGAACTAACCATACAAGAGGAGGAGGGACACGAGAGGGGGTGAGACACATACATCATAAGTATAAACATTTCACTTAATAAAAACCAAACACAGTGGTGTACTGACTAGCCATTCATTTTATTTAATGACTGTTTTGTATATTCTACAACACAAAATGAACAGATGGAGCCTGAGGCTGGCCTGTAGAGCACCTGACCGGCATATACTCTTAGAAAAATGGTTCCAAAAACAGTTATTTGGTTGTCCCAATAGGTAAAACCCTTTTTGGTTCCAGGTAGAACCCCCTTTTTGAACCTTTATTTAACTGGGCAAGTCAGTTAAGAACTAATTCTTATTTACAATGACAGTCTAGGAACAGTGTGTTAATAGCTTTGTTCAGGGGCAGAAAGACAGATTTTTACCTTGTTTGCTCGGGGATTCAATCTAGCAACCTTTCAGTTACTGTCCCAATGTACTAACCACTAGGCTACCTGCCGCCCCAGGTTAAAAGGGTTATACCTGGAACCTAAAGGGTTATACCTGGAACCTAAAGGGTTTACCCTGGAACCTAAAGGGTTATACATGGAAACTAAAGTGTTATACCTGGAACCTAAAGGGTTTAACCTGGAACCTAAAGGGTTATACCTGGAACCTAAAGGGTTATACCGAACCTAAAGGCTTTAACCTAGAACCTAAAGGGTTAAAACTGGAACCTAAAGGGTTATACCTGGAACCTAAAGGGTTTAACCTGGAACCTAAAGGGTTTAACCTGGAACCTAAAGGGTTATACCTGGAACCTAAATGGTTATACATGGAACCTAAAGGGTTTAACCTGGAAACTAAAGGGTTTAACCTGGAACCTAAATGGTTATACCTGGAGCCTAAAGGGTTTACCCTGGAACCTAAAGGGTTATACATGGAAACTAAAGGGTTATACCTGGAACCTAAAGGGTTTACCCTGGAACCTAAAGGGTTATACATGGAAACTAAAGGGTTATACCTGGAACCTAAAGGGTTTAACATGGAACCTAATGGGTTTAACCTGGAATCTAAAGGGTTACACCTGGAACCTAAAGGCTTTAACCTAGAACCTAAAGGGTTAAAACTGGAACCTAAAGGGTTTAACCTGGAACCTAAAGGGTTTAACCTGGAACCTAAATGGTTATACCTGGAAACTAAAGGGTTATACCTGGAACCTAAAGGGTTTAACATGGAACCTAATGTGTTTAACCTGGAACCTAAAGGGTTATACCTGGAACCTAAAGGCTTTAACCTAGAACCTAAAGGGTTAAAACTGGAACCTAAAGGGGTTAACCTGGAACCTAAATGGTTATACCTGGAACCTAAAGGGTTTAACCTAGAACCTAAAGGGTTATACCTGGAACCTAAAGAGTTATACCTGGAACCAATGAGTGCATTCTTCCAATCAGTATGATTGTATAAAGTCAAACTGTACCTGTGTCATGGCGAAGGCTGTACTTGCCAATCACTATATTCAAACAAAGGCCAGGGTAGGGGGAATAAAAATAGAGAAAATTAGCATGAGCATAGCCATTAGAAGAGCTCATTATTTGTCTAACAGATACTGTTGATCTGATATAATGACTGAATAACAGAGGTAATGATGCAGAAAGTGACATTCTCCTAGTAATGAGTTCTCTGAAGCACTGTAAGTCCATTATCTGAGTATGACACTTGTCTATGACAAATTAAAATTATAATGGGATGATTTTGCTTTGTGTTTACCCATGTAAAGAGCTATTTGTGAATGAAGAATTATGAGGGGGATGGCTGCATTGGTCACTTGTTAAAACATCTGACAAAACATGGGCTTTCATAAACTGAAGGTTGACCTAAATGTTTATTTCATAGAGATAAGATGTATATATCTGTGTTTCATTTGTGTGTGTGTGTGCATAACACGTGTGTGTGTCTCCAACTCACAGTTGAGCAGACCCAACTGCAACAGTGATGCCAGGGCGGTGATGATCATGAAGGTGAGCAGTCCGCCCCGACGACCCATGAATGCCACGGCCGGACACAGCGCCAGGCACGTCGCTACGGCGATGCCAGCCATAGTGTAGTAGTCAGCGTGAAACATGGCCGACACAGGAGCCTCCGGGTCCATCATACTGCGGGCAAAACAGTGGTGGATACCGTACCCAGTCAACCTGAGGAAAGAGAGATATGTAGGTGAGTTGGACTCTCTGGCGGAAGGGTATTCTCTCCTGGTCTAGGCGAGTTGGACTCTCTGGCGGGAGGGTATTCTCTCCTGGTCTAGGTGAGTTGGACTCTCTGGCGGAAGGGTATTCTCTCCTGGTCTAGGTGAGTTGGACTCTCTGGCAGAAGGGTATTCTCTCCTGGTCTAGGTGAGCTGGACTCTCTGGCAGAAGGTTATTCTCTCCTGGTCTAGGTGAGCTGGACTCTCTGGCGGAAGGGTATTCTCTCCTGGTCTAGGTGAGTTGGACTCTCTGGCAGAAGGGTATTCTCTCCTGGTCTAGGTGAGCTGGACTCTCTGGCAGAAGGGTATTCTCTCCTGGTCTAGGTGAGTTGGACTCTCTGGCAGAAGGGTATTCTCTCCTGGTCTAGGTGAGTTGGACTCTCTGGTGGAAGGGTATTCTCTCCTGGTCTAGGTGAGCTGGACTCTCTGGCGGAAGGGTATTCTCTCCTGGTCTAGGTGAGTTGGACTCTCTGGCAGAAGGGTATTCTCTCCTGGTCTAGGTGAGCTGGACTCTCTGGCAGAAGGGTATTCTCTCCTGGTCTAGGTGAGTTGGACTCTCTGGCAGAAGGGTATTCTCTCCTGGTCTAGGTGAGTTGGACTCTCTGGTGGAAGGGTATTCTCTCCTGGTCTAGGTGAGCTGGACTCTCTGGCGGAAGGGTATTCTCTCCTGGTCTAGGTGAGTTGGACTCTCTGGCGGAAGGGTATTCTCTCCTGGTCTAGGCGAGTTGGACTCTCTGGCGGGAGGGTATTCTCTCCTGGTCTAGGTGAGTTGGACTCTCTGGCGGAAGGGTATTCTCTCCTGGTCTAGGTGAGTTGGACTCTCTGGCAGAAGGGTATTCTCTCCTGGTCTAGGTGAGCTGGACTCTCTGGCAGAAGGTTATTCTCTCCTGGTCTAGGTGAGCTGGACTCTCTGGCGGAAGGGTATTCTCTCCTGGTCTAGGTGAGTTGGACTCTCTGGCAGAAGGGTATTCTCTCCTGGTCTAGGCGAGTTGGACTCTCTGGCGGGAGGGTATTCTCTCCTGGTCTAGGCGAGTTGGACTCTCTGGCGGGAGGGTATTCTCTCCTGGTCTAGGTGAGTTGGACTCTCTGGCGGAAGGGTATTCTCTCCTGGTCTAGGTGAGTTGGACTCTCTGGCAGAAGGGTATTCTCTCCTGGTCTAGGTGAGCTGGACTCTCTGGCAGAAGGTTATTCTCTCCTGGTCTAGGTGAGCTGGACTCTCTGGCGGAAGGGTATTCTCTCCTGGTCTAGGTGAGTTGGACTCTCTGGCAGAAGGGTATTCTCTCCTGGTCTAGGTGAGCTGGACTCTCTGGCAGAAGGGTATTCTCTCCTGGTCTAGGTGAGTTGGACTCTCTGGCAGAAGGGTATTCTCTCCTGGTCTAGGTGAGTTGGACTCTCTGGTGGAAGGGTATTCTCTCCTGGTCTAGGTGAGCTGGACTCTCTGGCGGAAGGGTATTCTCTCCTGGTCTAGGTGAGTTGGACTCTCTGGCAGAAGGGTATTCTCTCCTGGTCTAGGTGAGCTGGACTCTCTGGCAGAAGGGTATTCTCTCCTGGTCTAGGTGAGTTGGACTCTCTGGCAGAAGGGTATTCTCTCCTGGTCTAGGTGAGTTGGACTCTCTGGTGGAAGGGTATTCTCTCCTGGTCTAGGTGAGCTGGACTCTCTGGCGGAAGGGTATTCTCTCCTGGTCTAGGTGAGTTGGACTCTCTGGCGGAAGGGTATTCTCTCCTGGTCTAGGCGAGTTGGACTCTCTGGCGGGAGGGTATTCTCTCCTGGTCTAGGTGAGTTGGACTCTCTGGCGGAAGGGTATTCTCTCCTGGTCTAGGTGAGTTGGACTCTCTGGCAGAAGGGTATTCTCTCCTGGTCTAGGTGAGCTGGACTCTCTGGCAGAAGGTTATTCTCTCCTGGTCTAGGTGAGCTGGACTCTCTGGCGGAAGGGTATTCTCTCCTGGTCTAGGTGAGTTGGACTCTCTGGCAGAAGGGTATTCTCTCCTGGTCTAGGTGAGCTGGACTCTCTGGCAGAAGGGTATTCTCTCCTGGTCTAGGTGAGTTGGACTCTCTGGCAGAAGGGTATTCTCTCCTGGTCTAGGTGAGTTGGACTCTCTGGTGGAAGGGTATTCTCTCCTGGTCTAGGTGAGCTGGACTCTCTGGCGGAAGGGTATTCTCTCCTGGTCTAGGTGAGTTGGACTCTCTGGCAGAAGGGTATTCTCTCCTGGTCTAGGTGAGCTGGACTCTCTGGCAGAAGGGTATTCTCTCCTGGTCTAGGTGAGTTGGACTCTCTGGCAGAAGGGTATTCTCTCCTGGTCTAGGTGAGCTGGACTCTCTGGCAGAAGGGTATTCTCTCCTGGTCTAGGTGAGTTGGACTCTCTGGCAGAAGGTTATTCTCTCCTGGTCTAGGTGAGCTGGACTCTCTGGCGGAAGGGTATTCTCTCCTGGTCTAGGTGAGTTGGACTCTCTGGCAGAAGGGTATTCTCTCCTGGTCTAGGTGAGCTGGACTCTCTGGCAGAAGGGTATTCTCTCCTGGTCTAGGTGAGTTGGACTCTCTGGCAGAAGGGTATTCTCTCCTGGTCTAGGTGAGTTGGACTCTCTGGTGGAAGGGTATTCTCTCCTGGTCTAGGTGAGCTGGACTCTCTGGCGGAAGGGTATTCTCTCCTGGTCTAGGTGAGTTGGACTCTCTGGCAGAAGGGTATTCTCTCCTGGTCTAGGTGAGTTGGACTCTCTGGGAGAAAGGTATTCTCTCCTGGTCTAGGTGAGTTGGACTCTCTGGCGGAAGGGTATTCTCTCCTGGTCTAGGTGAGTTGGGCTCTCTAGCGGAAGGGTATTCTCTCCTGGTCTAGGTGAGTTGGACTCTCTGGCGGAAGGGTATTCTCTCCTGGTCTAGGTGAGTTGGACTCTCTGGCGGAAGGGTATTCTCTCCTGGTCTAGGTGAGCTGGACTCTCTGGCGGAAGGGTATTCTCTCCTGGTCTAGGTGAGTTGGACTCTCTGGCGGGAGGGTAATCTCTCCTGGTCTAGGTGAGTTGGACTCTCTGGCGGAAGGGTATTCTCTCCTGGTCTAGGTGAGCTGGACTCTCTGGCGGAAGGGTATTCTCTCCTGGTCTAGGTGAGTTGGACTCTCTGGCGGAAGGGTATTCTCTCCTGGTCTAGGTGAGTTGGACTCTCTGGCGGAAGGGTATTTTCTCCTGGTCTAGGTGAGTTGGACTCTCTGGCGGAAGGGTATTCTCTCCTGGTCTAGGTGAGCTGGACTCTCTGGCAGAAGGATATTCTCTCCTGGTCTAATCTCTCCTGGTCTAATGGTTAAGACATTGCCCACTGGGCAAAGACGTCAATTTAATATTTATTTCACGTTGGTTGGAACAACGTTGATATAACCAGTGTGAGGTTTCCCAAGCGGGAGAGCAGAACCCACCAGTTACACACACACACACACACACACACACAGCCTTGTCATAGCCACAAACTGTACCGGCACACCACCATGTCATAGCCACAAAGCGTACCAGCAAAACAGCCTTGTCATAGCCACAAACTATACCGGCAAACAGCCTTGTCATAGCCACAAACAGCCTTTTCATAGCCACAAACAGCCTTGTCATAGCCACAAACTATACCGGCAAACAGCCTTTTCATAG
The DNA here is from genome assembly GCF_018296145.1 of Oncorhynchus tshawytscha. Taxonomy (NCBI): domain Eukaryota; kingdom Metazoa; phylum Chordata; class Actinopteri; order Salmoniformes; family Salmonidae; genus Oncorhynchus; species Oncorhynchus tshawytscha. Next base: position 71,935,197 of record NC_056433.1, read on the forward strand.
CCACAAACAGCCTTGTCATAGCCACAAACTATACCGGCAAACAGCCTTGTCATAGCCACAAACAGCCTTGTCATAGCCACAAACAAACTATACCGGCAAACAGCCTTTTCATAGCCACAAACAGCCTTGTCATAGCCACAAACTATACCGGCAAACAGCCTTGTCATAGCCACACACAGCCTTTTCATAGCCACAAACTATACCGGCAAACAGCCTTTTCATAGCCACAAACAGCCTTGTCATAGCCACAAACAGCCTTTTCATAGCCACAAACAGCCTTGTCATAGCCACAAACTATACCGGCAAACAGCCTTTTCATAGCCACAAACAGCCTTGTCATAGCCACAAACTATACCTTGTCATAGCCACAAACAGCCTTTTCATAGCCACAAACAGCCTTGTCATAGTCACAAACTATACCTTGTCATAGCCACAAACAGCCTTTTCATAGCCACAAACAGCCTTGTCATAGCCACAAACAGCCTTGTCATAGCCACAATGGCTATTATTATTATTTTTTTCAATGTACCCCGTTTTTCTCCACAATTTCGCGGTATCCAATTGTTTTAGTAGCTACTATCTTGTCTCATCGCTACAACTCCCGTACGGGCTCGGGAGAGACGTCCTCCGATACACAACCCAACCAAGCCGCACTGCTTCTTAACACAGCGCGCATCCAACCCGGAAGCCAGCCGCACCAATGTGTCGGAGGAAACACCGTGCACCTGGCAACCTTGGTTAGCGCGCACTGCGCCCGGCCCGCCACAGGAGTCGCTGGTGCGCGATGAGACAAGGACATCCCTACCGGCCAAACCCTCCCTAACCCGGACGACTCTAGGCCAATTGTGCGTCGCCCCACGGACCCCGGTTATGACAGAGCCTGGGCGCGAACCCAGAGTCTCTGGTGGCACAGCTGGCGCTGCAGTACAGCCCCCTTAACCACTGCACCACCTGGGAGGCCAATGTACCGTTTCTCAATGGGAAACTTAACTCATATGAAATTCATGCTCTGTTTGGCACATTACCCACTGCCTTCGATACAGATGTGCACACACACACAGATGTGCACACACACAGACAGACTTACGAGTTGACACAGAGCACGACGATGTTCTTCCACAGGTTTCTGGTGCTGGTCATCTTGACGATGCAGGTCCTCTTTGGCTTCTTATGCAGCTCATGCTCCAGCTCTGATGGTGAGATAGAACACAGTGTGAGACCTTTACACTGGCAAGGAAACAACACACACACACGCACATACATGGAGCCAGCCTCCACACCACACAGATTATACAGTAATGGTCTTCTGTGGGTTGATGTGTGTGTATGAGATCCAGTTGTATTAATCTGCTCCCTGCGTTAAACTCATTTCTCATGGAGAGTGTATGTCTGGCATCAAGCCTTGCAGATATATTTCATCATATGAAACTAAATCCCTGCAGTTGCACATATAAAAATGAACGAGTGTGTGTGTTTGACAGTGTCTGACTGACTGAATCCATGGCAGACACATTTCATCACTGAAATCAGAGACCTGCAGTTGCATGTTGTTTATAACAACAATGTGATCCGTGTAAATGCAATAGACAATGGTGTGTTGTTGTTGACTCTACGTGAGACTTCCCATATGTATATACTGCACGATCAGCTGCAAACCAGGGATCTGTGTAGTGGCCATGGACAGAACACAGTTATTTTTTGACATGCAGTGTCTTTTCCCTCTCTGTCTCTACATCTCTCCTTTTACTCTCTGTCTCTACATCTCTCCTTTTACTCTCTGTCTCTACATCTCTCCTTTTACTCTGTCTCTCTACCTCTCCCCTCTCTGTCTCTCTACCTCTCCCCTCTCTGTCTCTCTACCTCTCCCCTCTCTGTCTCTCTACCTCTCCCCTCTCTGTCTCTCTACCTCTCCCCTCTCTGTCTCTCTACCTCTCCTTTTACTCTGTCTCTCTACCTCTCCCCTCTCTGTCTCTCTACCTCTCCCCTCTCTGTCTCTCTACCTCTCCCCTCTCTGTCTCTCTACCTCTCCCCTCTGTCTCTCTACCTCTCCCCTCTCTGTCTCTCTACCTCTCCTTTTACTCTCTGTCTCTCTACCTCTCCCCTCTCTGTCTCTCTACCTCTCCCCTCTCTGTCTCTCTACCTCTCCCCTCTCTGTCTCTCTACCTCTCCCCTCTGTCTCTCTACCTCTCCCCTCTGTCTCTCTACCTCTCCTTTTACTCTCTGTCTCTCTACCTCTCCCCTCTCTACCTCTCCCCTCTGTCTCTACCTTTCCCCTCTCTGTCTCTCTACCTCTCCCCCCTCTGTCTCTCTACCTCTCCCCTCTCTGTCTCTCCATCTCTCCTTTTACTCTGTCTCTCTACCTCTCCATCTCTCCTTTTACTCTGTCTCTACCTCTCCCCTCCCTGCCTCTCCAGCTCTCCTTTTACTCTGTCTCTCTACCTCTCCATCTCTCCTTTTACTCTGTCTCTACCTCTCCCCTCCCTGCCTCTCCAGCTCTCCTTTTACTCTGTCTCTCTACCTCTCCATCTCTCCTTTTACTCTGTCTCTACCTCTCCCCTCCCTGCCTCTCCAGCTCTCCTTTTACTCTCTGTCTCTCTACCTCTCCCCTCTCTGTCTCTCTACCTCTCCTTTTACTCTTTGTCTCTCTACCTCTCCCCTCCCTGTCTCTCCATCTCCTTCACCTGTTAGAACGCCACTGTGCTCGGTTGTCATGTCGACCTGGTTCTTCCTGGCGATGCAGAGCATCATAGCTTTAGAGCGGTGGTAGTGCTGGGTGGCCAGGAGCCAACGCAGGGACTCAGGGAAGATCCTACAGAGAGAAAGGGGGGGGGAGTCAGAGAGCCAGAGAGAGGGTAGGGGAGATGGGAGGGGAGTAGGGAGAGAAAGATAATACGTTGTGAGGGAATGAGTAGAGGAGAGAGAGAAAGAAAGGAAGGAAGGGAGAGAGAGAGAAGTAAACATGACAAAGAGAGAAAGAATGACAGAAGGGAAGTGAGAGAAAGAGAGTATTGTCTAAAGATCTGAACAGAGCATGCAGTGTGTAATGTACTGTACAAGCCGAAGCCTGGTCCTGATGACCAAGTCTTTAACCTCTAACCCCACAGCATGGCGGACTCCCTCAGTGGGCTGAGGTACTTCATCAGTGGGAGGGGCCACTCTCTAAGTGGGTGTGGCTATCCCCTCAGTGGGTGGGACTACATGGTGATTCAAATTTTCACCTCTAACTCTAGGATGAATGTCTCAACAGAATAGTGGTGACATGGAAGACATTTGGGCATGTCTCCTTACCAGATGTAGGGCAGCATGAGGACAAAGGGGCAGATTATGAAAATCTGCAGGACCTGCCAATCATCCCGGGCGGGCCAATCACGACACAGAGCCGCCACCCCGGGCATCACCAGCTGCCCGCCCACCATGAGGAAACTGGCCACCATGGTCATGGAGAAACGCCAGCCTGGCAGGCACAACTCAATCCCTGTAAAGAGGGAGAGTGGGGGGGACGATAGGGGAGCGAGAAGGGGGAAGTAGAGAGAGAGAGGGAGGGAGGCGAGGTTAGACATATACAGACACCATGGTCATAGAGAACCGCCAGTTCAATCCATGTAGAGGAGAGGGACAGAAGTTCCAGACAGATACATTGGTTCAATTAGTGCATTCTAAGAGGTTTTTGTGTATTCCTTCTAATAAGGGCTTTTTACACTACTGAGCTGAACCAAATCAAACTGGGCCAAATCAAACTGTGCTGAGCCTGGTTATGCATTCACCATAGTTGCTGGAAATGTGCTGAAAAGGAAAATGTTAAACGAATATTGTGAAAACGGTATAATTGTATATCACTTGGTACTGGCTGGTATCTCTGTCTTTGGTGTATGTGTGTTTAAAGACTAAACAGTGAAACCTACATCTCATTCAATTAATAATTTAACACCTCTTCATGGCTGACCATTCCCTGGAGAAAATCCCAGTTAACCACCAGTTAACAATCAGTGAACCACCACACAACCTATCTGTCAGACCTCAACACTATAGCCATTGTCAAGGGTTCAGTCAGTTCAGTAAGTGAGCGTTTCACACTAACCGTCCCTTTCTTCCCTGAATGGGCTCTCGTCTCACCCCCCTACTGGCTACCCTGTGGTACAGTCCAGATGGTCTACCCCAGATGGCAAGGTCTATTTGAAGGTGACCAGTAAGGGTGTGTAGGAGAGGGTGGCTGTATACTGTATGCTCACTAACCAGGGTTCTTGTACTGCCACTTCCCATAGCGAAGATTACAGAGAGAGGGGAGAAAGGAGAGGGACAGGATACAAATGAGCCAAACTCTTGAGAGGAGAAGAAAACTCCCTCCCTCCATTCATCATCTAGATCACTGGAAGAAGAAGAATAAACCTTCAGAGAGAGAGAGAGAGAGAGAGATATATTTTGGTCTTTCTTTATTGAAACATTCTCAATTCATTTAAAACTCACCCCCCCACTCCTAAAATAAAAATATAAAAACCCTCTCCTACAACCGTATATCCAAAACATCTTCCCCAGCAATACAGACAGCCCCCCCAACACACCATATCTCCGCAAACATCTCCACACATTTGATCATTTTATAGAACTCAAACTCAACCCTAAGGCGCGCAGAGACCATCCCATTAAACAGTAGTAAAGGGTCTGTTATCCCCCACCTTTGACCCTGTTCCTCCTTGTTAGCCAAATAGCTAACTTTGCCTGAGCAAACAGAAAATTCAACAAAACACATTTTTCTTTCTCCTTACTCGAATACCTGTATCCCATTATAAACATCCCAACAGCAAAAACCACCCCCAACCTGTCACACAGACATTCCAACAGAGACATTAATGGCATTAACCTGGTGCACACAGAAAACAATTGAATTACAGTTTCTTTCATTTGACAGAAAGGACACCCCTGCCCAATTCCCGGATCAACCCGTGCCAACCAGCTGTTAGTGGCCAGGGCTCCATGAAGAACCCTCCACTGGAGGTCCCCTGACCTCTTTGGTACTGGGGGTTTGTAGAGCGCCCTCCATCTAAAACCCACCATACTCTCTGCCCCACATACCCCCTGCCACTGATGTGCCTTCACTCCTGTTAGGCTTCTAATGCTCCTAACCTTAACGCAGAGGTTGTAGAGGGCTTTACCTCCCACCCCCTCAAACTCCCCCAGGCTCGGAGTGTTAAAATCTAACAAGTCCTCCAGACCCCCTTGCCAGTCTCCAGTCTCTGCCGTCACCTGCAGTGGCGGGAACATTGGTGGCCCCTCTCCCTTTGGCCTCTCAAACACCCCCCTTACCGGCTCAGACAGTGCCTCCTGGACCTCCTCCAGGAATCTCTCCAGCAGCCTAAGATACGTTATTCCTGTTTGTTGCGCCAAGACCTCCGGGGTTTTCCACCCCTCATCTCCCAGCAGTCTCAGGTCACCCAGCCTTTGTAAACCCCCTGCCTTTAGTTGCCTCTGCAGGGTGGCCGACTGAACCGATCTCAAAGGGATGGCTGGGTTGTGGAAGATAGGCTCCTCCCACACCCACTGCCCAGGCTCCACACCCCCTTCTCGTGTGGGCCTTAGCAGCTGCCAGGCCCTCAGCACCGCAGAGTAAAACTCTGAGAAAACCCTGCTGTACTCAGCCTCTCCAGCTTCATGAGGAACAGCTGCCGGTCCAACCCTAATCTGCCAGCTCTCCTCAGCAGCGCGCATGCTGGTTCCCTCCAGCCAACATCAGTGTGGTACAGCAGTCTCTGCACCGCCTTTAGTCGGAAAGCAGCCATCCTGCTCTCCAGTTCCACCAGGCCCTGTCCTCCTTCGTGGACGGTCATGTACAAAACTGCTGCCTTCAGTCAGTGATGTCCCGACCAAAAGAAGTCCACCAGCTTGCGTTGCAGGTCTGCAAGCAGACCGGCGGGGGGGTTGAGGACAGCCAGTTTATACCACAAGGAAGATGCCACCAGGTTGTTGATTATCAGCACCCTCCCTCTATATGACACTTGGGACAGGAGCCACCTCCACCTGGCCAGTCTTGACACCACTGCCTGTGACAGCCCCTCCCAGTTCTTGCTGACCCACCTCTCCGAGCCCAGGTACAACCCCAACACTTTAAGCCCTTCACAACCCCACTGCAAACCCCCTGGAAGCAGAGGAGGAGCCCTATCCCCCCATGCCCCACATAACAGAGCTTTGCTCTTTCCCCAGTTTACCTTAGCTGATGAAGCTCCCTCGTACACCTTCAGACTGGTCTCTAGTTCCTGCATATCTTGCCCATCCCTGACCATCACAGAAACATCATCTGCATATGCTGAGACTGCTATTCCTGTCACCACATCCATGCCTGTCCAGCACACTCCCCGCATTCTCCTGTGTAGCAGTCCTAAAAAAGGCTCAATGGCTAGTGTGTACAGCTGCCCAGATAGAGGGCATCCTTGTCTAATGCCCCGTCTCACCCAGACTGGCCTACTGAGCCCCCCTCCCACCTTAACCATACATGACGCCCCAGCATACAACAGCTTCACACAGGTCACAAAACTCTTCCCAAACCCAAACACAGACATCACATTAAACAGATACTCATGATCCACTCTATCAAAAGCCTTCTCTTGATCTAAAGAGACCAGTCCAAAGTTCACATTAGAACCTCTCGACAAGTCCAACATGTCCCTAATCAAGAATAAGTTGTCCGTGATTGAGCGTCCCGGTACACAATATGTCTGGTCCTTGTGTATTATAGAGTCCAGATGGGACTTCAGTCTGTTAGAGAGGACCTTGGCAAAAATCTTGTAGTCCGCACAGAGTAATGCCACAGGCCTCCAGTTCTTAAGTTCACACAAGTCCCCTTTTTTGGGCAGGAGAGTCAGAGCCGCCCGACGGCAGCTCATCGGCAACTCTCCTACCCCGACGCATTCACGCAACACGCAAAAGAAATCCTGTCCAATTGTTCCCCAGAATTTTTTGTAAAATTCCACTGGAAGTCCATCGACCCCGGGTGCACGACCGGGGGACATCTGGGTTACTGCCTCTGCCAGTTCATGTGACAACAGAGGAATGTCCATTTCATCCCTCTGTGCCCGAGAGAGCTTAGGGAGTCCTGCGAACAAGACCTGAGCACACATAGGATCACACATTTCTGCCCTATACAATTCAGTATAAAACTCCACAGTCCGCTCCCGCATCTCCCCCACCACAGAGGTCACCCGCCCATCAGACAGCCGTAGACAATGCATACCCTTGGCTTCACTGCTCTGTCTTTCCAAACCAAAGAAGAAGGAGCTGGGAGCATCCATCTCCTTGAGCATGGAGAACCTAGCTCTTACAAGTGCTCCCTTTGCTTTAACCTGGAAAAAACTGCCCAGGTCCCTACGTAGTCGGCTAAGTTAGCCTGGAGGCCTACATTGCCTTGCCCCACCATCTCTACCTCCATCTCACTAATACACCGCTCTAGTTCCCCCAATACTCTCCTAGCCTCTGAGGATGAGAGAGCTGTGTACTGTTGACAGAAAAGCCGAATTTGCACTTTCCCCACATCCCACCATTGACTCAGAGACTCATACTCCTCTCTTCGCTGCCCCCATCTTTCCCAAAAAGTCTGGAAACCTGAGCAAAAAGTGGCATCTTGTAAGAGCTTTACATTGAACTTCCAATAAGATGCCTGCCGGGGCCCTGGTGAAATAGACAGCCGAGCCATGGTTATGTGGTGATCCGAAAACCCCACTGGGAGAATGGTAGCACCCAGCAGCCTATTGCTCTGATTCCTGGACATGTAAAAACGATCAAGTCGAGCTGCACTCACCCTAGCCCCAAAAACCTTCACCCACGTATACTGTCTTGTGTTTGGATGTTTAGTTCTCCAAACATCCACTAGGTCAAACTGATTAAAGATATCCCTTAACACTCCCACTGACACTGAATGAGGCTCTTCCCCATTTCTGTCTTTTGTAAAATCCATTGTACAGTTCCAGTCACCTCCGATCACCAGCGTCTCCTCAGGCGCTACTTGTGAGAGTTCCTGTCTAAGACTCCCAAATAGAACCCCTCTTTCTCTCCCTGTGTTAGGCGCATACACATTTATAAAGACAAAACACATGTTGTTAATTTCTGCTTTAACAACAAGCAACCTACCCCTACACACCTCCTTTGAGGAGCAAATTTTTACAGCCAGACCCGGTGCAAAAAGGACTGCCACCCCTGCACTAAGATTTGTCCCATGGCTCAACACACTTGCCCCTTTCCACCAGAGCCCCCAATCAACTTCATTCACCACATCACTATGCGTCTCCTGCAGAAACATCACTTGTACTTTTTTTTGTTTTACATATTCACCCAACACACTCCTCTTTCCCGCATCTCTGGCGCCATTTATATTGAGCGAGCCTACCCGAAGAGTCTCCATAAGAAGTGGGAGAAAAGCCAGCAGACAAATAGACCAATAGCAAAGCTCAAAAAGCCCCAGTGTCAGTAAGAAATTAAACATTTAAACAGTGTCTGAAGGAAAAACCTTTACGCACTGTTGTGACCCACTTCCTCAACCTAAACCGTTTCCTGGGTGAGAGGACACCATGCCCCTCATTTGTCATAGCATGTTGTACTGATCTTACAAACTTTCTAGGATCAGGAAAAAAAGCCTCAAGATTAACTTTTTTCCCCTTAGTCTCATTCAGGAACCTTGTCAGTTCTCTCAACGTGTACTTAGACCCCTCTGGTTGACTGGCTGTCAGCTTCGGGCCAATTGAAGAGGAGTCTGAAAAATAACTCCTCATCCTCTTCCTCAGACTCACTTTCCTCCTCTTCTCTATCTCCCACCCTGACCACCTGCCCTTTCTCTCTGGTTAGGGCCTCACCCACAGCAACAGGCAACATTTCCATGGTGCCTTTGTCCACACCCTTTTTCCTTTTCCTCTTGACACCCTCCTCCTCCCCCTAATCTCTTACACTTCCCCACTATACTCTCCTCATCCACTAGAATAACCTGACTAGACGCAGTATCATCTGCACCACCCTCCATAGCATGACTAGGGCCAGCCTCAGCTACACCACCCTCCATAGAATGACTAGGGCCAGCCTCAGCTACACCACCCTCCATAGAATGACTAGGGCCAGCCTCAGCTACACCACCCTCCATAGCATGTCTAGGCCCAGCCTCAGCTACCCCACCATCTCTAGCCTGACTAGACCCAGCCTCTGCTTCTCCACCATCTCTAGCCTGACTAGACCCAGCCTCCACTACCCTACCATCTCTAGCCTGACTAGGCCCAGCCTCATCTACACCACCATCTCTAGACTGACTATGCCCAGCCTCTGCTGTCTGCATCTCCTTAACCCCTGCATTTTGACCTCGATTTCCCCCACTTGCGCTTGTACCCTCACCTTGTCTATGGCCTTTATGTGGGCACGCAAAACTCTTGTGCCCCAAATCCCCACATTCAAAACACCGTAGACTATCTGTGCTGGCAAAACCTGCATAGAGCCCCTCCCCATGCCTCACTTTAAAATGCACATTTAGCTGTTGCTCATTATTGTTCAGAAACATAAACACTTGCCTCCTGAACGAAACAACGTGCTTAACGGCATCTGACTGAAAACCTGCTGACAGTACACGGAAACCGCTAGCAAACTTACCAAAACGACTCAGCTCTTTCCTAATTTGATCATCCGTAATAAACGGAGGCAAATTTGCCACTACAACTCTTGTTAAAGGGGTAGAGAGAGGTGAAATTGACACCAACATATCCCTTACAAATATTCCGCTAGCAATTAGCCTACCGACCAAATTAGCCCTTTTCATGAACACAACCACAGCTTTGTTCATTCTAGAAGCAGAATGTATAAACTCAGCTCCTACCTGTTCACCGACCGCGAGCAGAACCTCCTCCACCTTAACTCCGTTCTCAGGAACACACCTGAATCCATGCTGTATCGACAGCGTCTCCTCCGCGCTAGGCTGAGAAGCCATTGCGCACACTACACCTTCCAACCCCCAGGAAAGTTACTCTGTCCTCTTCCACCCTAACTTTGGAAAAAAACTTTGGATACCGCTAAAAACAAATATTGCATTAACCCTCCACCATAGAAAATAACATGTAAAGAAAAGAATCAAGAAAGTTAGTTAGGATAGAGCTTTCCACACCAAACACTCAAACTCCAAAAACTCCCAGCATGCACCGAGAGAGAGAGAGAGAGAGAGAGAGAGGGAGAAAGAGAGAGAGAAAGAGAAAGAAAGAAAGAAAGAGAAAGAAAGAGAGACAGAGAGAGAGAGAGAAGCGGTGTTGAAGCGGTGTTGTGGGAAAAAAATGCAATACTGTGAAATCCATGTACACAAACAACAACAAGTGTGCAGTTAAAATGAGCAAAAAACACATTTTCTTCCACAGGGCTGTGGGTGAGTCAGGGATGCAGCTTAAGCCCCATCCTCTTCAATATATATATCAACGAATTGGCTACTAGAATCTGAAGTCATCTGTTTGCTGATGATCTGGTGCTTCTGTCACCAACCAAGGAGGGCCTAAAGCAGCACCTAGATCTTCTGCACAGATTCTGTCAGACCTGGGCCCTGACAGACCTGGGCCCTGACAGTAAATCTCAGTAAGACCAAAATAATGGTGTTCCAAAAAAGGTCCAGTGGTCAGGACCACAAATACAAATTCCATCTAGACACCGTTGCCCTAGAGCACACAAAAAACGATACATACCTCGGCCTAAACATCAACGCCACAGGTAACTTCCACAAAGCTGTGAACGATTTGAGAGACAAGGCAAGAAGGGTCTTCTATGCCATCAAAAGGAACATAAAATTCGACATACAAATTAGGACCTGGCTAAATATAATTCATTCAGTTATAGAACCCAATGCCCTTCATGGTTGACAGTAGGGCTGTTGCGGTGACCGTATTACCGCCACAACAGGCGGTCACGAGTCATGAAGGCAGTCATATTCCACATGACTGTTTAGTCACGGTAGTTAGGCTTCTCCAAGCTCTGATGCTGCTGCTGGTCATTAGTACCTACCAAAGGTTCTAACTGCCTGGTACTCAGCACTCTACTGTCCTCCTAAATTACCCTAATGTAACTCTAAATCCCTCTACTGTAACTCTAAATCCCTCTACTGTAACTATAAATCACTCTACTGTACCTATAAATCACTGTGCTCTCCCTCTAAATCACTCCACTGTCCCTCATCACTCTACTGTTCCTCTAAATAACTCTACTGTCCCTCTAAATCACTCTACTGCCCCTCTAAATCACTCTACTGTCCCTCATCACTCTACTGTCCCTCATCACTCTACTGTCCCTCTAAATCACTCTACTGTCCCTCTAAACACTCTACTGTCCCTCTAAACACCCTACTGTCCCTCTAAACACTCTACTGTCCCTCTAAAACACTCTACTGTCACTCATCACTCTACTGTTCCTCTAAAATCACTCTACTGTCCCGCTAAAATCACTCTACTGTCCTCTAAATCACTCTACTGTCCCTCTAAACACTCTACTGTCCCTCTAAACACTCTACTGTCCCTCTACTGTTCCTCTAAATCACTCTACTGTCCCTCTAAACACTCTACTGTCCCTCTACTGTTCCTCTAAATATGTTTACTGTCCCTCTAAATCACTATACTGTCCCTCTAAATCACTCTACTGTCCCTCTAAATCACTCTACTGTCCCTCTAAATCACTCTACTGTCCCTCTAAATCACTCTACTCTCCCTCTCATCACTCTACTGTCCCTCTAAATCACTCTACTGTTCCTCTAAATCCCTCATCACTCTACTGTCCCTCATCACTCTACTGTTCCTCTAAATCACTCTACTGTCCCTCTAAATCACTCTACTGTCCCTCTAAATCCCTCTACTGTCCCTCATCACTCTACTGTCCCTCATCACTCTACTGTCCTCTAAATCACTCTACTGTCCCTCTAAATCACTCTACTGTCCCTCTAATTCACTCTACTGTTCCTCTAAATATGTCTACTGTCCCTCTCATCACTCTACTGTCCTTCTAAAACACTCTACTGTCCCTCTAAATCACTCTACTGCCCCTCATCACTCTACTGTTCCTCTAAATCACTCTACTGTCCTCTAAATCACTCTACTGTCTCTCATCACTCTACTGTTCCTCTAAATCACTCTACTGTTCCTCTAAATCACTCTACTGTCCCTCATCACTCTACTGTCCCTCTAAATAACTCTACTGTCCTCTAAATCACTCTACTGTCCCCATCACTCTACTGTCCCTCTCATCACTCTACTGTTCCTCTCATCACTCTACTGTTCCTCTCATCACTCTACTGTCCCTCATCACTCTACTGTCCCTCTAAATCACTCTACTGTTCCTCTAAATATGTCTACTGTCCCTCTAAATCACTCTACTGTCCCTCTAATTCACTCTACTGTTCCTCTAAATATGTCTACTGTCCCTCTCATCACTCTACTGTCCCTCTAAATCACTCTACTGTTCCTCTAAATATGTCTACTGTCCCTCTAAATCACTCTACTGTCCCTCTAATTCACTCTACTGTTCCTCTAAATATGTCTACTGTCCCTCTCATCACTCTACTGTCCCTCTAAAACACTACTGCCCCTCTAAATCACTCTACTGTCCCTCTAAATCACTCTACTGTCACTCTAAATCACTCTACTGTTCCTCTAAATCCCTCATCACTCTACTGTTCCTCTAAATAACTCTACTGTCCCTCTAAATCACTCTACTGCCCCTCTAAATCACTCTACTGTCCCTCATCACTCTACTGTCCCTCATCACTCTACTGTCCCTCTAAATCACTCTACTGTCCCTCTAAACACTCTACTGTCCCTCTAAAACACTCTACTGTCCCTCTAAAACACTCTACTGTCCCTCATCACTCTACTGTTCCTCTAAATCACTCTACTGTCCTCTAAATCACTCTACTGTCCCTCTAAACACTCTACTGTCCCTCTACTGTTCCTCTAAATATGTCTACTGTCCCTCTAAATCACTATACTGTCCCTCTAAATCACTCTACTGTCCTCTAAATCACTCTACTGTCCTCTAAATCACTCTACTGTCCCTCTAAATCACTCTACTGTCCCTCTAAATCACTCTACTGTCCCTCTAAATCACTCTACTGTCCCTCTAAATCACTCTACTGTTCCTCTAAATCACTCTACTGTCCCTCTAAATCACTCTACTCTCCCTCTCATCACTCTACTGTTCCTCTAAATCACTCTACTGTCCCTCTAAATCACTCTACTGTTCCTCTAAATCCCTCATCACTCTACTGTCCCTCATCACTCTACTGTTCCTCTAAATCACTCTACTGTCCCTCTAAATCACTCTACTGTCCCTCTAAATCCCTCTACTGTCCCTCATCACTCTACTGTCCCTCATCACTCTACTGTCCCTCTAAAACACTCTACTGTCCCTCTCATCACTCTACCGTCCCTCTAATTCACTCTACTGTTCCTCTAAATATGTCTACTGTCCCTCTCATCACTCTACTCTCCTTCTAAAACACTCTACTGTCCCTCTAAATCACTCTACTGCCCCTCATCACTCTACTGTTCCTCTAAATCACTCTACTGTCCCTCTAAATCACTCTACTGTCTCTCATCACTCTACTGTTCCTCTAAATCACTCTACTGTTCCTCTAAATCACTCTACTGTCCCTCATCACTCTACTGTCCCTCTAAATAACTCTACTGTCCCTCTAAATCACTCTACTGTCCCCATCACTCTACTGTCCCTCTCATCACTCTACTGTTCCTCTCATCACTCTACTGTTCCTCTCATCACTCTACTGTCCCTCATCACTCTACTGTCCTCTAAATCACTCTACTGTTCCTCTAAATATGTCTACTGTCCCTCTAAATCACTCTACTGTCCCTCTAATTCACTCTACTGTTCCTCTAAATATGTCTACTGTCCCTCTAAATCACTCTACTGTCCCTCTAAATCACTCTACTGTTCCTCTAAATATGTCTACTGTCCCTCTAAATCACTCTACTGTCCCTCTAATTCACTCTACTGTTCCTCTAAATATGTCTACTGTCCCTCTAAATCACTCTACTGTCACTCTACATCACTCTACTGTCCCTCTAAAACACTACTGCCCCTCTAAATCACTCTACTGTCCCTCTAAATCACTCTACTGTCACTCTAAATCACTCTACTGTTCCTCTAAATCCCTCATCACTCTACTGTTCCTCTAAATAACTCTACTGTCCCTCTAAATCACTCTACTGCCCCTCTAAATCACTCTACTGTCCCTCATCACTCTACTGTCCCTCATCACTCTACTGTCCCTCTAAATCACTCTACTGTCCTCTAAACACTCTACTGTCCCTCTAAAACACTCTACTGTCCTCTAAAACACTCTACTGTCCTCATCACTCTACTGTTCCTCTAAATCACTCTACTGTCCCTCTAAATCACTCTACTGTCCCTCTAAACACTCTACTGTCCCTCTACTGTTCCTCTAAATATGTCTACTGTCCCTCTAAATCACTATACTGTCCCTCTAAATCACTCTACTGTCCCTCTAAATCACTCTACTGTCCCTCTAAATCACTCTACTGTCCCTCTAAATCACTCTACTGTCCCTCTAAATCACTCTACTGTCCCTCTAAATCACTCTACTGTTCCTCTCATCACTCTACTGTTCCTCTAAATCACTCTACTATCACTCTACTGTTCCTCTAAATCCCTCTACTGTCCCTCATCACTCTACTGTCCCTCATCACTCTACTGTTCCTCTAAATCCCTCTACTGTCCCTCATCACTCTACTGTCCCTCTAAATCACTCTACTGTTCCTCTAAATATGTCTACTGTCCCTCTAAATCACTCTACTGTCCCTCTAATTCACTCTACTGTTCCTCTAAATATGTCTACTGTCCCTCTCATCACTCTACTGTCCCTCTAAAACACTACTGCCCCTCTAAATCACTCTACTGTCCCTCTAAATCACTCTACTGTCCTCTAAATCACTCTACTGTTCCTCTAAATCCCTCATCACTCTACTGTTCCTCTAAATAACTCTACTGTCCCTCTAAATCACTCTACTGCCCCTCTAAATCACTCTACTGTCCCTCATCACTCTACTGTCCCTCATCACTCTACTGTCCCTCTAAATCACTACTGTCCCTCTAAACACTCTACTGTCCCTCTAAAACACTCTACTGTCCCTCTAAAACACTCTACTGTCCCTCATCACTCTACTGTTCCTCTAAATCACTCTACTGTCCTCTAAATCACTCTACTGTGTCCCTCTAAACACTCTACTGTCCTCTAAATCACTCTACTGTCCCTCTAAAACACTCTACTGTCCCTCATCACTCTACTGTTCCTCTAAATCACTCTACTGTCCCTCTAAATCACTCTACTGTTCCTCTAAATCACTCTACTGTTCCTCTAAATCACTCTACTGTCCCTCATCACTCTACTGTCCCTCTAAATCACTCTACTGTCCCCATCACTCTACTGTCCCCATCACTCTACTGTCCCTCTCATCACTCTACTGTCCCCATCACTCTACTGTCCCTCTCATCACTCTACTGTTCCTCTCATCACTCTACTGTTCCTCTCATCACTCTACTGTTCCTCTCATCACTCTACTGTTCCACTAAATCCCTCTACTGTCCCTCTCATCACTCTACCGTCCCTCTAATTCACTCTACTGTCCCTCTAAAACACTCTACTGTCCCTCTAAAACACTCTACTGTTCCTCTAAAACACTCTACTGTTCCTCTAAAACACTCTACGGTTCCTCTCATCACTCTACTGTCCCTCTAAATCACTCTACTGTCCCTCTAAATCACTCTACTGTCCCTCTAAATCACTCTACTGTTCCTCTCATCACTCTACTGTTCCTCTAAATCACTCTACTGTCCCTCATCACTCTACTGTTCCTCTAAAACACTCTACTGTTCCTCTAAAACACTCTACTGTTCCTCTAAAACACTCTACTGTCCCTCTAAATCACTACTGTCCCTCTACATCACTCTACTGTCCCTCTCATCACTCCACTGTCCCTCTAAATATCTACTGTCCCTCTAAAACACTCTACTGTCCCTCTAAAACACTCTACTGTCCCTCTCATCACTCTACTGTTCCTCTCATCACTCTACTGTCCCTCTCATCACTCTACTGCCCCTCTAAATCACTCTACTGTCCCTCTAAATCACTCTACTGTTCCTCTAAAACACTCTACGGTTCCTCTCATCACTCTACTGTCCCTCTAAAACACTCTACTGTCCCTCTCATCACTCTACTGTTCCTCTCATCACTCTACTGTCCCTCTCATCACTCTACTGCCCCTCTAAATCACTCTACTGTCCCTCATCACTCTACTGTTCCTCTAAATCCCTCTACTGTTCCTTTTTCATTTTTATTTATTTTACCTTTATTTAACCAGGTAGGCAAGTTGAGAACAAGTTCTCATTTACAATTGCGACCTGGCCAAGACAAAGTAAAGCAGTTCGACAGATGCAACAACACAGAGTTACACATGGAGTAAAACAAACATACAGTCAATAATACAGTAGAAACAAGTCTATATACAATGTGAGCAAATGAGGTGAGAAGGGAGGTAAAGGCAAAAAGGCCATGGTGGCAAAGTAAATACAATATAGCAAGTAAAACACTGGAATGGTAGTTTTGCAATGGAAGAATGTGCAAAGTAGAAATAAAAATAATGGGGTGCAAAGGAGCAAAATAAATAAATAAATTAAAATTAAATACAGTTGGGAAAGAGGTAGTTGTTTGGGCTAAATTATAGGTGGGCTATGTACAGGTGCAGTAATCTGTGAGCTGCTCTGACAGTTGGTGCTTAAAGCTAGTGAGGGAGATAAGTGTTTCCAGTTTCAGAGATTTTTGTAGTTCGTTCCAGTCATTGGCAGCAGAGAACTGGAAGGAGAGGCGGCCAAAGAAAGAATTGGTTTTGGGGGTGACTAGAGAGATATACCTGCTGGAGCGTGTGCTACAGGGCTTTGGTGACAAAACGGATTGCACTGTGATAGACTGCATCCAATTTGTTGAGTAGGGTATTGGAGGCTATTTTGTAAATGACATCGCCAAAGTCGAGGATTGGTAGGATGGTCATTTTTACAAGGGTATGTTTGGCAGCATGAGTGAAGGATGCTTTGTTGCGAAATAGGAAGCCAATTCTAGATTTAACTTTGGATTGGAGATGTTTGATATGGGTCTGGAAGGAGAGTTTACAGTCTAACCAGACACCTAAGTATTTGTAGTTGTCCACGTATTCTAAGTCAGAGCCGTCCAGAGTAGTGATGTTGGACAGGCGGGTAGGTGCAGGTAGCGATCGGTTGAAGAGCATGCATTTAGTTTTACTTGCTCATCACTCTACTGTTCCTCTAAATCCCTCTACTGTCCCTCATCACTCTACTGTCCCTCTAAATCACTCTACTGTTCCTCTCATCACTCTACTGTTCCTCTCATCACTCTACTGTCCCTCTATATCACTCTACTGTCCCTCTTAATCTCTCTATTGTTCCTCTCATCACTCTACTGTTCCTCTCATCACTCTACTGTTCCTCTAAATCACTCTACTGTTCCTCTAAATCACTCTACTGTTCCTCTAAATCACTCTACTGTTCCTCTAAATCACTCTACTGTTCCTCTAAAACACTCTACTGTTCCTCTAAATCACTCTACTGTTCCTCTAAATCACTCTACTGTTCCTCTAAATCACTCTACTGTCCCTCATCACTCTACTGTTCCTCTAAATCACTCTACTGTTCCTCTAAATCACTCTACTGTTCCTCTAAAACACTCTACTGTTCCTCTAAATCACTCTACTGTTCCTCTAAATCACTCTACTGTTCCTCTAAATCACTCTACTGTCCCTCTAAAACACTCTACTGTTCCTCTCATCACTCTACTGTTCCTCTAAATCACTCTACTGTCCCTCATCACTCTACTGTTCCTCTAAATCACTCTACTGTTCCTCTAAATCACTCTACTGTTCCTCTAAATCACTCTACTGTTCCTCTAAAACACTCTACTGTTCCTCTAAAACACTCTACTGTTCCTCTAAAACACTCTACTGTTCCTCTAAAACACTCTACTGTTCCTCTCATCACTCTACTGTTCCTCTAAAACACTCTACTGTTCCTCTAAAACACTCTACTGTTCCTCTAAAACACTCTACTGTTCCTCTAAAACACTTTACGGTTCCTCTCATCACTCTACTGTCCCTCATCACTCTACTGTTCCTCTAAATCACTCTACCGTCCCTCTAAATCACTCTACTGTTCCTCTAAATATGTCTACTGTCCCTCTAAATCACTCTACTGTTCCTCTAAATCACTCTACCGTCCCTCTAAATCACTCTACTGTTCCTCTAAAAACCTCTACTGTTCCTCTAAAACACTCTACTGTTCCTCTAAAACACTCTACTGTCCTCTAAATCACTACTGTCCCTCTACATCACTCTACTGTCCCTCTCATCACTCCACTGTCCCTCTAAATATCTACTGTCCCTCTAAAACACTCTACTGTCCCTCTAAAACACTCTACTGTCCCTCTCATCACTCTACTGTTCCTCTAAATCACTCTACTGTCCCTCTCATCACTCTACTGCCCCTCTAAATCACTCTACTGTCCTCTAAATCACTCTACTGTTCCTCTAAAACACTCTACTGTTCCTCTCATCACTCTACTGTCCCTCTAAAACACTCTACTGTCCCTCTCATCACTCTACTGTTCCTCTCATCACTCTACTGTCCCTCTCATCACTCTACTGCCCCTCTAAATCACTCTACTGTCCCTCATCACTCTACTGTTCCTCTAAATCCCTCTACTGTTCCTTTTTCATTTTTATTTATTTTACCTTTATTTAACCAGGTAGGCAAGTTGAGAACAAGTTCTCATTTACAATTGCGACCTGGCCAAGACAAAGTAAAGCAGTTCGACAGATGCAACAACACAGAGTTACACATGGAGTAAAACAAACATACAGTCAATAATACAGTAGAAACAAGTCTATATACAATGTGAGCAAATGAGGTGAGAAGGGAGGTAAAGGCAAAAAGGCCATGGTGGCAAAGTAAATACAATATAGCAAGTAAAACACTGGAATGGTAGTTTTGCAATGGAAGAATGTGCAAAGTAGAAATAAAAATAATGGGGTGCAAAGGAGCAAAATAAATAAATAAATTAAAATTAAATACAGTTGGGAAAGAGGTAGTTGTTTGGGCTAAATTATAGGTGGGCTATGTACAGGTGCAGTAATCTGTGAGCTGCTCTGACAGTTGGTGCTTAAAGCTAGTGAGGGAGATAAGTGTTTCCAGTTTCAGAGATTTTTGTAGTTCGTTCCAGTCATTGGCAGCAGAGAACTGGAAGGAGAGGCGGCCAAAGAAAGAATTGGTTTTGGGGGTGACTAGAGAGATATACCTGCTGGAGCGTGTGCTACAGGTGGGAGATGCTATGGTGACCAGCGAGCTGAGATAAGGGGGACTTTACCTAGCAGGGTCTTGTAGATGACATGGAGCCAGTGGGTTTGGCGACGAGTATGAAGCGAGGGCCAGCCAACGAGAGCGTACAGGTCGCAATGGTGGGTAGTATATAGGGCTTTGGTGACAAAACGGATTGCACTGTGATAGACTGCATCCAATTTGTTGAGTAGGGTATTGGAGGCTATTTTGTAAATGACATCGCCAAAGTCGAGGATTGGTAGGATGGTCAGTTTTACAAGGGTATGTTTGGCAGCATGAGTGAAGGATGCTTTGTTGCGAAATAGGAAGCCAATTCTAGATTTAACTTTGGATTGGAGATGTTTGATATGGGTCTGCAAGGAGAGTTTACAGTCTAACCAGACACCTAAGTATTTGTAGTTGTCCACGTATTCTAAGTCAGAGCCGTCCAGAGTAGTGATGTTGGACAGGCGGTTAGGTGCAGGTAGCGATCGGTTGAAGAGCATGCATTTAGTTTTACTTGCTCATCACTCTACTGTTCCTCTAAATCCCTCTACTGTCCCTCATCACTCTACTGTCCCTCTAAATCACTCTACTGTTCCTCTCATCACTCTACTGTTCTCTCTCATCACTCTACTGTCCCTCTATATCACTCTACTGTCCCTCTTAATCACTCTACTGTTCCTCTCATCACTCTACTGTTCCTCTCATCACTCTACTGTTCCTCTAAATCACTCTACTGTTCCTCTAAATCACTCTACTGTTCCTCTAAATCACTCTACTGTTCCTCTAAATCACTCTACTGTCCCTCATCACTCTAATGTTCCTCTAAATCACTCTACTGTTCCTCTAAAACACTCTACTGTTCCTCTAAAACACTCTACTGTTCCTCTAAAACACTCTACTGTTCCTCTAAAACACTCTACTGTTCCTCTCATCACTCTACTGTTCCTCTAAAACACTCTACTGTTCCTCTAAAACACTCTACTGTTCCTCTAAAACACTCTACTGTTCCTCTAAAACACTCTACTGTTCCTCTCATCACTCTACTGTTCCTCTAAAACACTCTACTGTTCCTCTAAAACACTCTACTGTTCCTCTAAAACACTCTACTGTTCCTCTAAAACACTCTACTGTTCCTCTCATCACTCTACTGTCCCTCATCACTCTACTGTTCCTCTAAAACACTCTACTGTTCCTCTAAAACACTCTACTGTTCCTCTCATCACTCTACTGTTCCTCTAAAACACTCTACTGTTCCTCTAAAACACTCTACTGTTCCTCTAAAACACTCTACTGTTCCTCTAAAACACTCTACTGTTCCTCTCATCACTCTACTGTCCCTCATCACTCTACTGTTCCTCTAAATCACTCTACTGTCCCTCTAAATCACTCTACTGTCCTCTAATTCACTCTACTGTTCCTCTAAATATGTCTACTGTCCCTCTAAATCACTCTACTGCCCCTCTAAATCACTCTACTGTCCCTCTAAATCACTCTACTGTTCCTCTAAATATGTCTACTGTCCTCTAAATCACTCTACTGTTCCTCTAAATCACTCTACTGTCCCTCATCACTCTACTGTTCCTCTAAAACACTCTACTGTCCCTCTAAAACACTCTACTGTTCCTCTAAAACACTCTACTGTTCCTCTAAAACACTCTACTGTCCCTCTAAATCACTACTGTCCCTCTACATCACTCTACTGTCCCTCTCATCACTCCACTGTCCCTCTAAATATCTACTGTCCCTCTAAAACACTCTACTGTCCCTCTAAAACACTCTACTGTTCCTCTCATCACTCTACTGTTCCTCTCATCACTCTACTGTTCCTCTAAATCACTCTACTGTTCCTCTAAATCACTCTACTGTTCCTCTAAATCACTCTACTGTTCCTCTAAATCACTCTACTGTCCCTCATCACTCTACTGTCCCTCTAAATCACTCTACTGTTCCTCTAAATCACTCTACTGTTCCTCTAAATCACTCTACTGTTCCTCTAAAACACTCTACTGTTCCTCTCATCACTCTACTGTTCCTCTAAATCACTCTACTGTTCCTCTAAATCACTCTACTGTCCCTCCTCACTCTACTGTTCCTCTAAATCACTCTACTGTTCAAGACCCTCTAAATCACTCTACTGTTCCTCTAAAACACTCTACTGTTCCTCTAAAACACTCTACTGTTCCTCTAAAACACTCTACTGTTCCTCTCATCGCTCTACTGTTCCTCTAAATCACTCTACTGTTCCTCTAAATCACTCTACTGTCCCTCTAAAACACTCTACTGTTCCTCTCATCACTCTACTGTTCCTCTAAATCACTCTACTGTCCCTCATCACTCTACTGTTCCTCTAAATCACTCTACTGTTCCTCTAAAACACTCTACTGTTCCTCTAAAACACTCTACTGTTCCTCTAAAACACTCTACTGTTCCTCTAAAACACTCTACTGTTCCTCTCATCACTCTACTGTTCCTCTCATCGCTCTACTGTTCCTCTAAATCAGTCTACTGTTCCTCTAAATCACTCTACTGTCCCTCTTAATCACTCTACTGCCCCTCATCACTCTACTGTTCCTCTAAATCACTCTACTGTTCCTCTAAATCACTCTACTGTCCCTCAACACTCTACTGTCCCTCTAAATCACTCTACTGTCCCTCTAAATCACTCTACTGTCCCCATCACTCTACTGTCCCTCTCATCACTCTACTGTTCCTCTCATCACTCTACTGTTCCTCTCATCACTCTACTGTTCCTCTCATCACTCTACTGTCCCTCTATCACTCTACTGTCCCTCTAAAACACTACTGCCCCTCTAAATCACTCTACTGTCCCTCTAAATCACTCTACTGTCACTCTAAATCACTCTACTGTTCCTCTAAATCCCTCATCACTCTACTGTTCCTCTAAATAACTCTACTGTCCTCTAAATCACTCTACTGCCCCTCTAAATCACTCTACTGTCCTCATCACTCTACTGTCCTCATCACTCTACTGTCCTCTAAATCACTCTACTGTCCCTCTAAACACTCTACTGTCCTCTAAAACACTCTACTGTCCCTCTAAAACACTCTACTGTCCCTCATCACTCTACTGTTCCTCTAAATCACTCTACTGTCCCTCTAAATCACTCTACTGTCCCTCTAAACACTCTACTGTCCCTCTACTGTTCCTCTAAATCACTCTACTGTCCCTCTAAACACTCTACTGTCCTCTACTGTTCCTCTAAATATGTCTACTGTCCTCTAAATCACTCTACTGTTCCTCTAAATCACTCTACTGTCCCTCTAAATCACTCTACTGTCCCTCTAAATCACTCTACTGTCCTCTAAATCCCTCTACTGTCCTCTAAATCACTCTACTGTTCCTCTCATCACTCTACTGTTCCTCTAAATCACTCTACTATCACTCTACTGTTCCTCTAAATCACTCTACTGTCCCTCATCACTCTACTGTTCCTCTAAATCCCTCTACTGTTCCTCATCACTCTACTGTCCTCTAAAACACTCTACTGTCCCTCTCATCACTCTAACGTCCCTCTAAATCACTCTACTGTCCCTCTAATTCACTCTACTGTTCCTCTAAATATGTCTACTGTCCCTCTCATCACTCTAATGTCCTTCTAAAACACTCTACTGTCCTCTAAATCACTCTACTGCCCCTCATCACTCTACTGTTCCTCTAAATCACTCTACTGTCCCTCTAAATCACTCTACTGTCCCTCATCAATCTACTGTTCCTCTAAATCACTCTACTGTCCTCTAAATCACTCTACTGTCCCTCATCAATCTACTGTTCCTCTAAATCACTCTACTGTTCCTCTAAATCACTCTACTGTCCTCTAAATCACTCTACTGTCCTCTAAATCACTCTACTGTCCCCATCACTCTACTGTCCCCATCACTCTACTGTCCCTCTCATCACTCTACTGTTCCTCTCATCACTCTACTGTTCCTCTCATCACTCTACTGTTCCTCTAAATCCCTCCACTGTCCCCTCATCACTCTACCGTCCCTCTAAATCACTCTACTGTCCCTCTAAATCACTCTACTGTCCCTCTAATTCACTCTACTGTCCCTCTAAAACACTCTACTGTCCCTCTAAAACACTCTACTGTTCCTCTAAAACACTTTACTGTTCCTCTAAAACACTCTACGGTTCCTCTCATCACTCTACTGTCCCTCTAAATCACTCTACTGTCCCTCTAAATCACTCTACTGTCCCTCTAAATCACTCTACTGTTCCTCTCATCACTCTACTGTTCCTCTAAATCACTCTACTGTCCCTCATCACTCTACTGTCCCTCTAAATCACTCTACTGTTCCTCTCATCACTCTACTGTTCCTCTAAATCACTCTACTGTCCCTCATCACTCTACTGTTCCTCTAAAACACTCTACTGTTCCTCTAAAACACTCTACTGTTCCTCTAAATCACTACTGTCCTCTACATCACTCTACTGTCCCTCTCATCACTCACTGTCCCTCTAAAACACTCTACTGTCCCTCTCATCACTCTACTGTTCCTCTCATCACTCTACTGTCCCTCTCATCACTCTACTGCCCCTCTAAATCACTCTACTGTCCTCTAAATCACTCTACTGTTCCTCTAAAACACTCTACGGTTCCTCTCATCACTCTACTGTCCCTCTAAAACACTCTACTGTCCCTCTCATCACTCTACTGTTCCTCTCATCACTCTACTGTCCCTCTCATCACTCTACTGCCCCTCTAAATCACTCTACTGTCCCTCATCACTCTACTGTTCCTCTAAATCCCTCTACTGTTCCTTTTTCATTTTTATTTATTTTACCTTTATTTAACCAGGTAGGCAAGTTGAGAACAAGTTCTCATTTACAATTGCGACCTGGCCAAGACAAAGTAAAGCAGTTCGACAGATGCAACAACACAGAGTTACACATGGAGTAAAACAAACATACAGTCAATAATACAGTATAAACAAGTCTATATACAATGTGAGCAAATGAGGTGAGAAGGGAGGTAAAGGCAAAAAAGGCCATGGTGGCAAAGTAAATACAATATAGCAAGTAAAACACTGGAATGGTAGTTTTGCAATGGAAGAATGTGCAAAGTAGAAATAAAAATAATGGGGTGCAAAGGAGCAAAATAAAAAAAATAAATAAAAATTAAATACAGTTGGGAAAGAGGTAGTTGTTTGGGCTAAATTATAGGTGGGCTATGTACAGGTGCAGTAATCTGTGAGCTGCTCTGACAGTTGGTGCTTAAAGCTAGTGAGGGAGATAAGTGTTTCCAGTTTCAGAGATTTTTGTAGTTCGTTCCAGTCATTGGCAGCAGAGAACTGGAAGGAGAGGCGGCCAAAGAAAGAATTGGTTTTGGGGGTGACTAGAGAGATATACCTGCTGGAGCGTGTGCTACAGGTGGGAGATGCTATGGTGACCAGCGAGCTGAGATAAGGGGGACTTTACCTAGCAGGGTCTTGTAGATGACATGGAGCCAGTGGGTTTGGCGACGAGTATGAAGCGAGGGCCAGCCAACGAGAGCGTACAGGTCGCAATGGTGGGTAGTATATAGGGCTTTGGTGACAAAACGGATTGCACTGTGATAGACTGCATCCAATTTGTTGAGTAGGGTATTGGAGGCTATTTTGTAAATGACATCGCCAAAGTCGAGGATTGGTAGGATGGTCAGTTTTACAAGGGTATGTTTGGCAGCATGAGTGAAGGATGCTTTGTTGCGAAATAGGAAGCCAATTCTAGATTTAACTTTGGATTGGAGATGTTTGATATGGGTCTGGAAGGAGAGTTTACAGTCTAACCAGACACCTAAGTATTTGTAGTTGTCCACGTATTCTAAGTCAGAGCCGTCCAGAGTAGTGATGTTGGACAGGCGGGTAGGTGCAGGTAGGGCTCGGTTGAAGAGCATGCATTTAGTTTTACTTGCTCATCACTCTACTGTTCCTCTAAATCCCTCTACTGTCCCTCATCACTCTACTGTCCCTCTAAATCACTCTACTGTTCCTCTCATCACTCTACTGTTCCTCTCATCACTCTACTGTCCCTCTATATCACTCTACTGTCCCTCTTAATCACTCTACTGTTCCTCTCATCACTCTACTGTTCCTCTCATCACTCTACTGTTCCTCTAAATCACTCTACTGTTCCTCTAAATCACTCTACTGTTCCTCTAAATCACTCTACTGTTCCTCTAAATCACTCTACTGTCCCTCATCACTCTAATGTTCCTCTAAATCACTCTACTGTTCCTCTAAAACACTCTACTGTTCCTCTAAAACACTCTACTGTTCCTCTAAAACACTCTACTGTTCCTCTAAATCACTCTACTGTTCCTCTAAATCACTCTACTGTTCCTCTAAAACACTCTACTGTTCCTCTAAAACACTCTACTGTTCCTCTAAAACACTCTACTGTTCCTCTAAAACACTCTACTGTTCCTCTCATCACTCTACTGTCCCTCATCACTCTACTGTTCCTCTAAATCACTCTACCGTCCTCTAAATCACTCTACTGTTCCTCTAATTCACTCTACTGTCCCTCTATATCACTCTACTGTCCCTCTTAATCACTCTACTGTTCCTCTCATCACTCTACTGTTCCTCTCATCACTCTACTGTTCCTCTAAATCACTCTACTGTTCCTCTAAATCACTCTACTGTTCCTCTAAATCACTCTACTGTTCCTCTAAATCACTCTACTGTCCCTCATCACTCTAATGTTCCTCTAAATCACTCTACTGTTCCTCTAAAACACTCTACTGTTCCTCTAAAACACTCTACTGTTCCTCTAAAACACTCTACTGTTCCTCTAAAACACTCTACTGTTCCTCTCATCACTCTACTGTTCCTCTAAAACACTCTACTGTTCCTCTAAAACACTCTACTGTTCCTCTAAAACACTCTACGGTTCCTCTCATCACTCTACTGTCCCTCATCACTCTACTGTTCCTCTAAATCACTCTACCGTCCCTCTAAATCACTCTACTGTCCCTCTAATTCACTCTACTGTTCCTCTAAATATGTCTACTGTCCCTCTAAATCACTCTACTGCCCCTCTAAATCACTCTACTGTTCCTCTAAATCACTCTACTGTTCCTCTAAAACACTCTACTGTTCCTCTCATCACTCTACTGTTCCTCTAAATCACTCTACTGTTCCTCTAAAACACTCTACTGTCTACTGTCCCTCTAAATCACTACTGTCCCTCTACATCACTCTACTGTCCCTCTCAACTCCACTGTCCCTCTAAATATCTACTGTCCCTCTAAAACACTCTACTGTCCCTCTAAAACACTCTACTGTTCCTGTTCTCTAAATCACTCTACTGTTCCTCTAAATCACTCTACTGTTCCTCTAAATCACTCTACTGTTCCTCTAAATCACTCTACTGTTCCTCTAAATCACTTCTACTGTTCCTCTCTACTGTTCCTCTAAATCACTCTGTTCCTCTAAAACACTCTACTGTTCCTCTCATCGCTCTACTGTTCCTCTAAATCACTCTACTGTTCCTCTAAATCACTCTACTGTCCCTCTAAAACACTCTACTGTTCCTCTCATCACTCTACTGTCCCCTCTCTAAATCTCTACTGCCCTCTAAATCACTCTACTGTCCCTCATCACTCTACTGTTCCTCTAAATCCCTCTACTGTTCCTTTTTCATTTTTATTTATTTTACCTTTATTTAACCAGGTAGGCAAGTTGAGAACAAGTTCTCATTTACAATTGCGACCTGGCCAAGACAAAGTAAAGCAGTTCGACAGATGCAACAACACAGAGTTACACATGGAGTAAAACAAACATTCAGTCAATAATACAGTAGAAACAAGTCTATATACAATGTGAGCAAATGAGGTGAGAAGGGAGGTAAAGGCAAAAAGGCCATGGTGGCAAAGTAAATACAATATAGCAAGTAAAACACTGGAATGGTAGTTTTGCAATGGAAGAATGTGCAAAGTAGAAATAAAAATAATGGGGTGCAAACGAGCAAAATAAATAAATAAATAAAAAATTAAATACAGTTGGGAAAGAGGTAGTTGTTTGGGCTAAATTATAGGTGGGCTATGTACAGGTGCAGTAATCTGTGAGCTGCTCTGACAGTTGGTGCTTAAAGCTAGTGAGGGAGATAAGTGTTTCCAGTTTCAGAGATTTTTGTAGTTCGTTCCAGTCATTGGCAGCAGAGAACTGGAAGGAGAGGCGGCCAAAGAAAGAATTGGTTTTGGGGGTGACTAGAGAGATATACCTGCTGGAGCGTGTGCTACAGGTGGGAGATGCTATGGTGACCAGCGAGCTGAGATAAGGGGGACTTTACCTAGCAGGGTCTTGTAGATGACATGGAGCCAGTGGGTTTGGCG
Organism: Oncorhynchus tshawytscha; assembly: GCF_018296145.1. Classification (NCBI taxonomy): domain Eukaryota; kingdom Metazoa; phylum Chordata; class Actinopteri; order Salmoniformes; family Salmonidae; genus Oncorhynchus; species Oncorhynchus tshawytscha. Next base: position 71,962,937 of record NC_056433.1, read on the forward strand.
ACGAGTATGAAGCGAGGGCCAGCCAACGAGAGCGTACAGGTCGCAATGGTGGGTAGTATATAGGGCTTTGGTGACAAAACGGATTGCACTGTGATAGACTGCATCCAATTTGTTGAGTAGGGTATTGGAGGCTATTTTGTAAATGACATCGCCAAAGTCGAGGATTGGTAGGATGGTCAGTTTTACAAGGGTATGTTTGGCAGCATGAGTGAAGGATGCTTTGTTGCGAAATAGGAAGCCAATTCTAGATTTAACTTTGGATTGGAGATGTTTGATATGGGTCTGGAAGGAGAGTTTACAGTCTAACCAGACACCTAAGTATTTGTAGTTGTCCACGTATTCTAAGTCAGAGCCGTCCAGAGTAGTGATGTTGGACAGGCGGGTAGGTGCAGGTAGCGATCGGTTGAAGAGCATGCATTTAGTTTTACTTGCTCATCACTCTACTGTTCCTCTAAATCCCTCTACTGTCCCTCATCACTCTACTGTCCCTCTAAATCACTCTACTGTCCCTCTCATCACTCTACTGTTCCTCTCATCACTCTACTGTCCCTCATCACTCTACTGTCCCTCTTAATCACTCTATTGTTCCTCTCATCACTCTACTGTTCTCTCATCACTCTACTGTTCCTCTAAAACACTGTACTGTTCCTCTCATCACTCTACTGTTCCTCTAAATCACTCTACTGTTCCTCTAAATCACTCTACTGTCCCTCATCACTCTACTGTTCCTCTAAATCACTCTACTGTTCCTCTAAATCACTCTACTGTTCCTCTAAAACACTCTACTGTTCCTCTCACTCTACTGTTCCTCTAAATCACTCTACTGTTCCTCTAAATCACTCTACTGTCCTCTAAAACACTCTACTGTTCCTCTCATCACTCTACTGTTCCTCTAAATCACTCTACTGTCCTCATCACTCTACTGTTCCTCTAAATCACTCTACTGTTCCTCTAAATCACTCTACTGTTCCTCTAAATCACTCTACTGTTGCTCTAAAACACTCTACTGTTCCTCTAAAACACTCTACTGTTCCTCTAAAATCACTCTACTGTTCCTCTAAAACACTCTACTGTTCCTCTCATCACTCTACTGTTCCTCTAAAACACTCTACTGTTCCTCTAAAACACTCTACTGTTCCTCTAAAACACTCTACTGTTCCTCTAAAACACTCTACTGTTCCTCTAAAACACTCTACTGTTCCTCTAAAACACTCTACTGTTCCTCTAAAACACTCTACTGTTCCTCTCATCACTCTACTGTCCCTCATCACTCTACTGTTCCTCTAAATCACTCTACTGTCCCTCTAAATCACTCTACTGTTCCTCTAAATATGTCTACTGTCCCTCTAAATCACTCTACTGCCCCTCTAAATCACTCTACTGTCCTCATCACTCTACTGTTCCTCTAAAACACTCTACTGTTCCTCTAAAACACTCTACTGTTCCTCTAAAACACTCTACTGTTCCTCTAAATCACACTACTGTTCCTCTAATCACTCTACTGTCCCTCTCATCTACTGTCCCTCTAAAATCTACTGTCCCTCTAAAACACTCTACTGTTCCTCTAAAACACTCTACTGTCCTCTAAATCACTCTACTGTTCCTCTCATCACTCTACTGTCCCTCTCATACTGTTCCTCTAAATCACTCTACTGTTCCTCTAAAACACTCTACTGTTCCTCTAAAACACTCTACTGTTCCTCTAAAACACTCTACTGTTCCTCTAAAACACTCTACTGTTCCTCTCATCACTCTACTGTTCCTCTAAAACACTCTACTGTTCCTCTAAAACACTCTACTGTTCCTCTAAAACACTCTACGGTTCCTCTCATCACTCTACTGTCCCTCATCACTCTACTGTTCCTCTAAATCACTCTACCGTCCCTCTAAATCACTCTACTGTCCCTCTAATTCACTCTACTGTTCCTCTAAATATGTCTACTGTCCCTCTAAATCACTCTACTGCCCCTCTAAATCACTCTACTGTCCTCTAAATCACTCTACTGTTCCTCTAAATATGTCTACTGTCCTCTAAATCACTCTACTGTTCCTCTAAATCACTCTACTGTCCCTCATCACTCTACTGTTCCTCTAAAACACTCTACTGTTCCTCTAAAACACTCTACTGTTCCTCTAAAACACTCTACTGTTCCTCTAAAACACTCTACTGTCCCTCTAAATCACTACTGTCCCTCTACATCACTCTACTGTCCCTCTCATCACTCTACTGTCCTCTAAATATCTACTGTCCCTCTAAAACACTCTACTGTCCCTCTAAAACACTCTACTGTCCCTCTCATCACTCTACTGTTCCTCTAAATCACTCTACTGTCCCTCTCATCACTCTACTGCCCCTCTAAATCACTCTACTGTCCCTCTAAATCACTCTACTGTTCCTCTAAAACACTCTACGGTTCCTCTCATCACTCTACTGTCCCTCTAAAACACTCTACTGTCCCTCTCATCACTCTACTGTTCCTCTCATCACTCTACTGTCCCTCTCATCACTCTACTGCCCCTCTAAATCACTCTACTGTCCCTCATCACTCTACTGTTCCTCTAAATCCCTCTACTGTTCCTTTTTCATTTTTATTTATTTTACCTTTATTTAACCAGGTAGGCAAGTTGAGAACAAGTTCTCATTTACAATTGCGACCTGGCCAAGACAAAGTAAAGCAGTTCGACAGATGCAACAACACAGAGTTACACATGGAGTAAAACAAACATACAGTCAATAATACAGTAGAAACAAGTCTATATACAATGTGAGCAAATGAGGTGAGAAGGGAGGTAAAGGCAAAAAGGCCATGGTGGCAAAGTAAATACAATATAGCAAGTAAAACACTGGAATGGTAGTTTTGCAATGGAAGAATGTGCAAAGTAGAAATAAAAATAATGGGGTGCAAAGGAGCAAAATAAATAAATAAATTAAAATTAAATACAGTTGGGAAAGAGGTAGTTGTTTGGGCTAAATTATAGGTGGGCTATGTACAGGTGCAGTAATCTGTGAGCTGCTCTGACAGTTGGTGCTTAAAGCTAGTGAGGGAGATAAGTGTTTCCAGTTTCAGAGATTTTTGTAGTTCGTTCCAGTCATTGGCAGCAGAGAACTGGAAGGAGAGGCGGCCAAAGAAAGAATTGGTTTTGGGGGTGACTAGAGAGATATACCTGCTGGAGCGTGTGCTACAGGTGGGAGATGCTATGGTGACCAGCGAGCTGAGATAAGGGGGACTTTACCTAGCAGGGTCTTGTAGATGACATGGAGCCAGTGGGTTTGGCGACGAGTATGAAGCGAGGGCCAGCCAACGAGAGCGTACAGGTCGCAATGGTGGGTAGTATATAGGGCTTTGGTGACAAAACGGATTGCACTGTGATAGACTGCATCCAATTTGTTGAGTAGGGTATTGGAGGCTATTTTGTAAATGACATCGCCAAAGTCGAGGATTGGTAGGATGGTCAGTTTTACAAGGGTATGTTTGGCAGCATGAGTGAAGGATGCTTTGTTGCGAAATAGGAAGCCAATTCTAGATTTAACTTTGGATTGGAGATGTTTGATATGGGTCTGGAAGGAGAGTTTACAGTCTAACCAGACACCTAAGTATTTGTAGTTGTCCACGTATTCTAAGTCAGAGCCGTCCAGAGTAGTGATGTTGGACAGGCGGGTAGGTGCAGGTAGCGATCGGTTAGAGCATGCATTTAGTTTTACTTGCTCATCACTCTACTGTTCCTCTAAATCCCTCTACTGTCCCTCATCACTCTACTGTCCCTCTAAATCACTCTACTGTTCCTCTCATCACTCTACTGTTCCTCTCATCACTCTACTGTCCCTCTATATCACTCTACTGTCCTCTTAATCACTCTACTGTTCCTCTCATCACTCTACTGTTCCTCTCATCACTCTACTGTTCCTCTAAATCACTCTACTGTTCCTCTAAATCACTCTACTGTTCCTCTAAATCACTCTACTGTTCCTCTAAATCACTCTACTGTCCCTCATCACTCTAATGTTCCTCTAAATCACTCTACTGTTCCTCTAAATCACTCTACTGTTCCTCTAAATCACTCTACTGTTCCTCTAAAACACTCTACTGTTCCTCTCATCACTCTACTGTTCCTCTAAATCACTCTACTGTTCCTCTAAATCACTCTACTGTCCCTCATCACTCTACTGTTCCTCTAAATCACTCTACTGTTCCTCTAAATCACTCTACTGTTCCTCTAAAACACTCTACTGTTCCTCTCATCGCTCTACTGTTCCTCTAAATCACTCTACTGTTCCTCTAAATCACTCTACTGTCCCTCTAAAACACTCTACTGTTCCTCTCATCACTCTACTGTTCCTCTAAATCACTCTACTGTCCCTCATCACTCTACTGTTCCTCTAAATCACTCTACTGTTCCTCTAAATCACTCTACTGTTCCTCTAAATCACTCTACTGTTCCTCTTCTACTGTTCCTCTAAAACACTCTACTGTTCCTCTAAAACACTCTACTGTTCCTCTAAAACACTCTACTGTTCCTCTAAAACACTCTACTGTTCCTCTAAAACACTCTACTGTTCCTCTAAAACACTCTACTGTTCCTCTAAAACACTCTACTGTTCCTCTAAATATGTCTACTGTCCCTCTAAATCACTCTACTGTTCCTCTAATTCACTCTACTGTTCCTCTAAATATGTCTACTGTCCCTCTCATCACTCTACTGTCACTCTAAAACACTACTGCCCCTCTAAATCACTCTACTGTTCCTCTAAATCACTCTACTGTTCCTCTAAATCACTCTACTGTTCCTCTAAATATGTCTACTGTCCTCTAAATCACTCTACTGTCCCTCTAAATTCACTCTACTGTTCCTCTAAATATGTCTCTCTAAATCACTCTACTGTTCCTCTAAAACACTACTGCCCCTCTAAATCACTCTACTGTCCCTCTAAATCACTCTACTGTTCCTCTAAATCACTCTACTGTTCCTCTAAATCACTCTACTGTCCCTCTAAATCACTCTACTGTTCCTCTAAATCACTCTACTGTCCTCTCATCACTCTACTGTTCCTCTAAATCACTCTACTGTCCTCTCATCACTCTACTGTTCCTCTAAATCACTCTACTGTTCCTCTAAATCACTCTACTGTCCCTCATCACTCTACTGTTCCTCTAAATCACTCTACTGTTCCTCTAAATCACTCTACTGTTCCTCTAAATCACTCTACTGTTCTCTAAAACACTCTACTGTTCCTCTAAATCACTCTACTGTTCCTCTAAATCACTCTACTGTCCTCTAAATCACTCTACTGTTCCTCTAAATCACTCTACTGTTCCTCTAAATCACTCTACTGTTCCTCTAAATCACTCTACTGTTCCTCTAAAACACTCTACTGTCCCTCATCACTCTACTGTTCCTCTAAATCACTCTACTGTTCCTCTCATCACTCTACTGTTCCTCTAAATCACTCTACTGTTCCTCTAAATCACTCTACTGTTCCTCTAAATCACTCTACTGTTCCTCTAAATCACTCTACTGTTCCTCTAAATCACTCTACTGTTCCTCTAAATCACTCTACTGTTCCTCTAAAACACTCTACTGTTCCTCTAAAACACTCTACTGTTCCTCTAAAACACTCTACTGTTCCTCTAAAACACTCTACTGTTCCTCTAAAACACTCTACTGTTCCTCTAAATCACTCTACTGTCCTCTAAATCACTCTACTGTTCTACTGTTCCTCTAAATCACTCTACTGTCCCTCTAAATCACTCTACTGTCCCTCTAATTCACTCTACTGTTCCTCTCTACTGTCCCTCTAAATCACTCTACTGTCCCTCAAAATCACTCTACTGTTCCTCTAAATAAATCACTCTACTGTTCTACTGCCCCTCTAAATCACTCTACTGTCCCTCTAAATCACTCTACTGTCCTCTAAATCACTCTACTGTTCCTCTAAAATCACTCTACTGTCCCTCTAAATACTCTACTGTCCCTCTAAATCACTCTACTGTCCCTCTAAATCACTCTACTGTTCCTCTAAATCACTCTACTGTTCCTCTAAATCACTCTACTGTCCCTCTAAATCACTCTACTGTTCCTCTAAATCACTCTACTGTTCCTCTCATCACTCTACTGTTCCTCTAAATCACTCTACTGTCCCTCATCACTCTACTGTTCCTCTAAAACACTCTACTGTTCCTCTCTACTGTTCCTCTAAAACACTCTACTGTTCCTCTAAAACACTCTACTGTTCCTCTAAAACACTCTACTGTTCCTCTCACTCTACTGTTCCTCTAAAACACTCTACTGTTCCTCTAAAACACTCTACTGTTCCTCTAAAACACTCTACTGTTCCTCTATCACTCTACTGTTCCTCTAAATCACTACTGTCCTCTACATCACTGTACTGTCTCTCTCCACTGTCCCTCTAAATATCTACTGTTCCTCTAAAACACTCTACTGTTCCTCTAAAACACTCTACTGTTCCTCTAAAATCACTCTACTGTTCCTCTAAATCACTCTACTGTTCTCTAAATCACTCTACTGTTCCTCTAAATCACTCTACTGTCCTCTAAATCACTCTACTGTTCCTCTAAATGTGTCTGAGTCCTCTAAATCACTCTACTGTTCCTCTAAATCACTCTACTGTCCCTCATCACTCTACTGTTCCTCTAAAACACTCTACTGTTCCTCTAAAACACTCTACTGTCCCTCTAAAAACTCACTCACTACTGTTCCTCTAATCACTCTACTCATCACTCTACTGTCCTCTAAATCACTCTACTGTTCCTCTAAAACACTCTACTGTTCCCTCTACTACTGTTCCTCTCTCAAATCACTCTACTGTCCCTCTAATCACTCTACTGTCCCCTCTAAATCACTCTACTGTCCCTCTAAATCACTCTACTGTTCCTCTAAATCACTCTCTGTTCCTCTAAATCACTCTACTGTTCCCTCTAAAACACTCTACTGTCCCTCTCATCACTCTACTGTTCCTCTAAATCACTCTACTGTCCCTCATCACTCTACTGTTCCTCTAAATCACTCTACTGTTCCTCTAAATCACTCTACTGTTCCTCTAAAACACTCTACTGTTCCTCTAAAACACTCTACTGTTCCTCTAAAACACTCTACTGTTCCTCTAAAACACTCTACTGTTCCTCTAAAACACTCTACTGTTCCTCTAAAACACTCTACTGTTCCTCTAAAACACTCTACTGTTCCTCTAAATCACTCTACTCTACTGTCCTCTAAATCACTCTACTGTCCTCTCATCACTCACTGTCCTCTAAAATACTCTACTGTCCTCTAAATCACTCTACTGTCCCTCTCACTCTACTGTCCCTCTAAATTCACTCTAATCACTCTACTGTCCCTCTAAATCACTCTACTGCCCCTCTAAATCACTCTACTGTCCCTCTAAATCACTCTACTGTTCCTCTAAATATGTCTACTGTCCTCTAAATCACTCTACTGTTCCTCTAAATCACTCTACTGTCCTCATCACTCTACTGTTCCTCTAAAACACTCTACTGTTCCTCTAAAACACTCTACTGTTCCTCTAAAACACTCTACTGTCCCTCTAAATCACTACTGTCCCTCTACATCACTCTACTGTCCCTCTCATCACTCACTGTCCTCTAAATATCTACTGTCCCTCTAAAACACTCTACTGTCCCTCTAAAACACTCTACTGTCCCTCTCATCACTCTACTGTTCCTCTCATCACTCTACTGTCCCTCTCATCACTCTACTGTCCCTCTAAATCACTCTACTGTCCCTCTAAATCACTCTACTGTTCCTCTAAAACACTCTACTGTTCCTCTCATCACTCTACTGTCCCTCTAAAACACTCTACTGTCCCTCTCATCACTCTACTGTTCCTCTCATCACTCTACTGTCCCTCTAAATCACTCTACTGCCCCTCTAAATCACTCTACTGTCCCTCATCACTCTACTGTTCCTCTAAATCCCTCTACTGTTCCTTTTTCATTTTTATTTATTTTACCTTTATTTAACCAGGTAGGCAAGTTGAGAACAAGTTCTCATTTACAATTGCGACCTGGCCAAGACAAAGTAAAGCAGTTCGACAGATGCAACAACACAGAGTTACACATGGAGTAAAACAAACATACAGTCAATAATACAGTAGAAACAAGTCTATATACAATGTGAGCAAATGAGGTGAGAAGGGAGGTAAAGGCAAAAAGGCCATGGTGGCAAAGTAAATACAATATAGCAAGTAAAACACTGGAATGGTAGTTTTGCAATGGAAGAATGTGCAAAGTAGAAATAAAAATAATGGGGTGCAAAGGAGCAAAATAAATAAATAAATTAAAATTAAATACAGTTGGGAAAGAGGTAGTTGTTTGGGCTAAATTATAGGTGGGCTATGTACAGGTGCAGTAATCTGTGAGCTGCTCTGACAGTTGGTGCTTAAAGCTAGTGAGGGAGATAAGTGTTTCCAGTTTCAGAGATTTTTGTAGTTCGTTCCAGTCATTGGCAGCAGAGAACTGGAAGGAGAGGCGGCCAAAGAAAGAATTGGTTTTGGGGGTGACTAGAGAGATATACCTGCTGGAGCGTGTGCTACAGGTGGGAGATGCTATGGTGACCAGCGAGCTGAGATAAGGGGGACTTTACCTAGCAGGGTCTTGTAGATGACATGGAGCCAGTGGGTTTGGCGACGAGTATGAAGCGAGGGCCAGCCAACGAGAGCGTACAGGTCGCAATGGTGGGTAGTATATAGGGCTTTGGTGACAAAACGGATTGCACTGTGATAGACTGCATCCAATTTGTTGAGTAGGGTATTGGAGGCTATTTTGTAAATGACATCGCCAAAGTCGAGGATTGGTAGGATGGTCAGTTTTACAAGGGTATGTTTGGCAGCATGAGTGAAGGATGCTTTGTTGCGAAATAGGAAGCCAATTCTAGATTTAACTTTGGATTGGAGATGTTTGATATGGGTCTGGAAGGAGAGTTTACAGTCTAACCAGACACCTAAGTATTTGTAGTTGTCCACGTATTCTAAGTCAGAGCCGTCCAGAGTAGTGATGTTGGACAGGCGGGTAGGTGCAGGTAGCGATCGGTTGAAGAGCATGCATTTAGTTTTACTTGCTCATCACTCTACTGTTTCTAAATCCCTCTACTGTCCCTCTCACTCTACTGTCCCTCTAAATCACTCTACTGTCCTCTAAATCACTCTACTGTTCCTCTCATCACTCTACTGTTCCTCTCATCACTCTACTGTTCCTCTTAATCACTCTACTGTTCCTCTCATCACTCTACTGTTCCTCTCATCACTCTACTGTTCCTCTAAATCACTCTACTGTTCCTCTAAATCACTCTACTGTTCCTCTAAATCACTCTACTGTCCTCATCACTCTAATGTTCCTCTAAATCACTCTACTGTTCCTCTAAATCACTCTACTGTTCCTCTAAATCACTCTACTGTTCCTCTAAAACACTCTACTGTTCCTCTCATCACTCTACTGTTCCTCTAAATCACTCTACTGTTCCTCTAAATCACTCTACTGTCCCTCATCACTCTACTGTTCCTCTAAATCACTCTACTGTTCCTCTAAATCACTCTACTGTTCCTCTAAAACACTCTACTGTTCCTCTCATCGCTCTACTGTTCCTCTAAATCACTCTACTGTTCCTCTAAATCACTCTACTGTCCCTCTAAAACACTCTACTGTTCCTCTCATCACTCTACTGTTCCTCTAAATCACTCTACTGTCCCTCATCACTCTACTGTTCCTCTAAATCACTCTACTGTTCCTCTAAAACACTCTACTGTTCCTCTAAATCACTCTACTGTTCCTCTAAAACACTCTACGGTTCCTCTCATCACTCTACTGTTCCTCTAAAACACTCTACTGTTCCTCTAAAACACTCTACTGTTCCTCTAAATCACTCTACTGTTCCTCTAAAACACTCTACTGTTCCTCTAAAACACTCTACTGTTCCTCTAAAACACTCTACTGTTCCTCTAAAACACTCTACTGTTCCTCTCATCACTCTACTGTCCTCATCACTCTACTGTTCCTCTAAATCACTCTACTGTTCCTCTAAATCACTCTACTGTTCCTCTAAATATGTCTACTGTCCTCTAAATCACTCTACTGTCCCTCTAATTCACTCTACTGTTCCTCTAAATATGTCTACTGTAAAATCACTCTACTGTCACTCTAAAACACTACTGCCCCTCTAAATCACTCTACTGTCCTCTAAATCACTCTACTGTCCCTCTAAATCACTCTACTGTTCCTCTAAATCCCTCATCACTCTACTCTAAATCACTCTACTGTCCCTCTAAATCACTCTACTGTCCCTCTCATCACTCTACTGTTCCTCTAAATCACTCTACTGTCCCTCATCACTCTACTGTTCCTCTAAATCACTCTACTGTTCCTCTAAATCACTCTACTGTCCCTCATCACTCTACTGTTCCTCTAAATCACTCTACTGTTCCTCTAAATCACTCTACTGTTCCTCTAAAACACTCTACTGTTCGTCTAAAACACTCTACTGTTCCTCTAAATCACTCTACTGTTCCTCTAAATCACTCTACTGTTCCTCTAAAACTCTACTGTCCCACTCTACTGTTCCTCTAAATCACTCTACTGTTCCTCTAAATCACTCTACTGTTCCTCTAAAACACTCTACTGTTCCTCTAAATCACTCTACTGTCCCTCATCACTCTACTGTTCCTCTAAATCACTCTACTGTTCCTCTAAATCACTCTACTGTTCCTCTAAAACACTCTACTGTCCCTCTAAAACACTCTACTGTTCCTCTAAATCACTCTACTGTTCCTCTAAATCACTCTACTGTTCCTCTAAAACACTCTACTGTTCCTCTAAAACACTCTACTGTTCCTCTAAAACACTCTACTGTTCCTGTTCTAAAACACTCTACTGTTCCTCTAAAACACTCTACTGTTCCTCTAAATCACTCTACTGTCCCTCTAAATCACTCTACTGTTCCCTCTAAATCACTCTACTGTCCCTCTAAATCACTCTACTGTCCTCTAAATCACTCTACTGTTCCTCTAAATCACTCTACTGTCCTCTAAATCACTACTACTGTCCTCTAAATCACTCTACTGTTCCTCTAAATCACTCTACTGTTCCTCTAAATCACCTGTCTCCTCTAAATCACTCTACTGTCCTCTAAATCACTCTACTGTTCCTCTAAATCACTCTACTGTTCCTCTAAATCCCTCATCACTCTACTGTTCCTCTAAATCACTCTACTGTCCTCTAAATCACTCTACTGTCCTCTAAATCACTCTACTGTTCCTCTCATCAACTGTTCCTCTAAATCACTCTACTGTCCCTCTAAATCACTCTACTGTTCCTCTAAATCACTCTACTGTTCCTCTCATCACTCTACTGTTCCTCTAAATCACTCTACTGTCCCTCATCACTCTACTGTTCCTCTAAAACACTGTACTGTTCCTCTAAAACACTGTACTGTTCCTCTAAAACACTCTACTGTTCTAAAACACTCTACTGTTCCTCTAAAACACTCTACTGTTCCTCTAAAACACTCTACTGTTCCTCTAAAACACTCTACTGTTCCTCTAAAACACTCTACTGTTCCTCTAAAACACTCTACTGTTCCTCTAAAACACTCTACTGTCCCTCTAAATCACTACTGTCCCTCTAAATCACTCTACTGTCCTCTCATCACTACTGTCCTCTAAAATACTGTCTACTGTCCCTCTAAAACACTCTACTGTCCCTCTAAAACACTCTACTGTCCCTCTCATCACTCTACTGTTCCTCTCATCACTCTACTGTCCTCTCATCACTCTACTGCCCCTCTAAATCACTCTACTGTCCCTCTAAATCACTCTACTGTTCCTCTAAAACACTCTACTGTTCCTCTCATCACTCTACTGTCCTCTAAAACACTCTACTGTCCCTCTCATCACTCTACTGTTCCTCTAAATCACTCTACTGTCCCTCATCACTCTACTGTTCCTCTAAAACACTGTACTGTTCCTCTAAAACACTGTACTGTTCCTCTAAAACACTCTACTGTTCGTCTAAAACACTCTACTGTTCGTCTAAAACACTCTACTGTTCCTCTAAAACACTCTACTGTTCCTCTAAAACACTCTACTGTTCCTCTAAAACACTCTACTGTTCCTCTAAAACACTCTACGGTTCCTCTCATCACTCTACTGTCCCTCTAAATCACTACTGTCCCTCTACATCACTGTACTGTCCCTCTCATCACTCCACTGTCCCTCTAAATATCTACTGTCCCTCTAAAACACTCTACTGTCCCTCTAAAACACTCTACTGTCCCTCTCATCACTCTACTGTTCCTCTCATCACTCTACTGCCCCTCTCATCACTCTACTGCCCCTCTAAATCACTCTACTGTCCTCTAAATCACTCTACTGTTCCTCTAAATATGTCTACTGTCCTCTAAATCACTCTACTGTTCCTCTAAATCACTCTACTGTCCCTCATCACTCTACTGTTCCTCTAAAACACTCTACTGTTCCTCTAAAACACTCTACTGTTCCTCTAAAACACTCTACTGTCCCTCTAAATCACTACTGTCCTCTACATCACTCTACTGTCCCTCTCATCACTCCACTGTCCCTCTAAATATCTACTGTCCCTCTAAAACACTCTACTGTCCTCTAAAACACTCTACTGTCCCTCTCATCACTCTACTGTTCCTCTCATCACTCTACTGTCCCTCTCATCACTCTACTGCCCCTCTAAATCACTCTACTGTCCCTCTAAATCACTCTACTGTTCCTCTAAAACACTCTACGGTTCCTCTCATCACTCTACTGTCCCTCTAAAACACTCTACTGTCCCTCTCATCACTCTACTGTTCCTCTAAATCACTCTACTGTCCCTCATCACTCTACTGTTCCTCTAAAACACTGTACTGTTCCTCTAAAAACTCTACTGTTCGTCTACTGTTAAAACACTCTACTGTTCCTCTAAAACACTCTACTGTTCCTCTAAAACACTCTACTGTTCCTCTAAAACACTCTACTGTTCCTCGGTTCCTCTCATCACTCTACTGTCCCTCTAAATCACTACTGTCCCTCTACATCACTCTACTGTCCCTCTCATCACTCACTGTCCCTCTAAATATCTACTGTCCCTCTAAAACACTCTACTGTCCTCTAAAACACTCTACTGTCCCTCTCATCACTCTACTGTCCCTCATCACTCTAATGTTCCTCTAAATCACTCTACTGTTCCTCTAAATCACTCTACTGTTCCTCTAAATCACTCTACTGTTCCTCTAAATCACTCTACTGTCCCTCATCACTCTAATGTTCCTCTAAATCACTCTACTGTTCCTCTAAATCACTCTACTGTTCCTCTAAATCACTCTACTGTTCCTCTAAATCACTCTACTGTTCCTCTAAATCACTCTACTGTTCCTCTAAATCACTCTACTGTTCCTCTAAAACACTCTACTGTTCCTCTCATCACTCTACTGTTCCTCTAAATCACTCTACTGTTCCTCTAAATCACTCTACTGTCCCTCATCCTCTACTGTTCCTCTAAATCACTCTACTGTTCCTCTAAATCACTCTACTGTTCCTCTAAAACAGTCTACTGTTCCTCTCATCGCTCTACTGTTCCTCTAAATCACTCTACTGTTCCTCTAAATCACTCTACTGTCCCTCTAAAACACTCTACTGTTCCTCTCATCACTCTACTGTTCCTCTAAATCACTCTACTGTCCCTCATCACTCTACTGTTCCTCTAAATCACTCTACTGTTCCTCTAAATCACTCTACTGTTCCTCTAAATCACTCTACTGTTCCTCTAAAACACTCTACTGTTCCTCTAAAACACTCTACTGTTCCTCTAAAACACTCTACTGTTCCTCTAAAACACTCTACTGTTCCTCTCATCACTCTACTGTTCCTCTAAATCACTCTACCGTCCCTCTAAATCACTCTACTGTTCCTCTAAATATGTCTACTGTCCCTCTAAATCACTCTACTGTTCCTCTAAATCACTCTACCGTCCCTCTAAATCACTCTACTGTCCCTCTAATTCACTCTACTGTTCCTCTAAATATGTCTACTGTCCCTCTCATCACTCTACTGTCACTCTAAAACACTACTGCCCCTCTAAATCACTCTACTGTCGCTCTAAATCACTCTACTGTCACTCTAAATCACTCTACTGTTCCTCTAAATCCCTCATCACTCTACTGTCCCTCTAAATCACTCTACTGTCCCTCTAAATCACTCTACTGTCCCTCTAAATCACTCTACTGTTCCTCTCATCACTCTACTGTTCCTCTAAATCACTCTACTGTCCCTCATCACTCTACTGTTCCTCTAAATCACTCTACTGTTCCTCTAAATCACTCTACTGTCCCTCATCACTCTACTGTTCCTCTAAATCACTCTACTGTTCCTCTAAATCACTCTACTGTTCCTCTAAAAAACTCTACTGTTCCTCTAAAACACTCTACTGTCCCTCATCACTCTACTGTTCCTCTAAATCACTCTACTGTTCCTCTCATCACTCTGCTGTTCCTCTAAATCACTCTACTGTTCCTCTAAATCACTCTACTGTCCCTCTAAAACACTCTACTGTTCCTCTCATCACTCTACTGTTCCTCTAAATCACTCTACTGTTCCTCTAAATCACTCTACTGTTCCTCTAAATCACTCTACTGTTCCTCTAAATCACTCTACTGTTCCTCTAAAACACTCTACTGTTCCTCTAAAACACTCTACTGTTCCTCTAAAACACTCTACTGTTCCTCTCATCACTCTACTGTTCCTCTAAATCACTCTACTGTTCCTCTAAAACACTCTACTGTTCCTCTAAAACACTCTACTGTTCCTCTAAAACACTCTACGGTTCCTCTCATCACTCTACTGTCACTCATCACTCTACTGTCCCTCATCACTCTACTGTTCCTCTAAATCACTCTACCGTCCCTCTAAATCACTCTACTGTCCCTCTAATTCACTCTACTGTTCCTCTAAATATGTCTACTGTCCCTCTAAATCACTCTACTGTCCCTCTAATTCACTCCACTGTTCCTCTAAATATGTCTACTGTCCCTCTAAATCACTCTACTGTCACTCTAAATCACTCTACTGTCCCTCTAAAACACTACTGCCCCTCTAAATCACTCTACTGTCCCTCTAAATCACTCTACTGTCACTCTAAATCACTCTACTGTTCCTCTAAATCCCCCATCACTCTACTGTCCCTCTAAATCACTCTACTGTCCCTCTAAATCACTCTACTGTCCCTCTAAATCACTCTACTGTTCCTCTCATCACTCTACTGTTCCTCTAAATCACTCTACTGTCCCTCATCACTCTACTGTCCCTCTAAATCACTCTACTGTTCCTCTCATCACTCTACTGTTCCTCTTAATCACTCTACTGTCCCTCATCACTCTACTGTTCCTCTAAAACACTGTACTGTTCCTCTAAAACACTGTACTGTTCCTCTAAAACACTCTACTGTTCGTCTAAAACACTCTACTGTTCGTCTAAAACACTCTACTGTTCCTCTAAAACACTCTACTGTTCCTCTAAAACACTCTAATGTTCCTCTAAAACACTCTACTGTTCCTCTAAAACACTCTACGGTTCCTCTCATCACTCTACTGTCCCTCTAAATCACTACTGTCCCTCTACATCACTCTACTGTCCCTCTCATCACTCCACTGTCCCTCTAAAACACTCTACTGTCCCTCTAAAACACTCTACTGTCCCTCTCATCACTCTACTGTTCCTCTCATCACTCTACTGCCCCTCTAAATCACTCTACTGTCCCTCTAAATCACTCTACTGTTCCTCTAAATATGTCTACTGTCCCTCTAAATCACTCTACTGTTCCTCTAAATCACTCTACTGTCCCTCATCACTCTACTGTTCCTCTAAATCCCTCTACTGTTCCTTTTTATTTTTATTTATTTTACCTTTATTTAACCAGGTAGGCAAGTTGAGAACAAGTTCTCATTTACAATTGCGACCTGGCCAAGACAAAGTAAAGCAGTTCGACAGATGCAACAACACAGAGTTACACATGGAGTAAAACAAACATACAGTCAATAATACAGTAGAAACAAGTCTATATACAATGTGAGCAAATGAGGTGAGAAGGGAGGTAAAGGCAAAAAGGCCATGGTGGCAAAGTAAATACAATATAGCAAGTAAAACACTGGAATGGTAGTTTTGCAATGGAAGAATGTGCAAAGTAGAAATAAAAATAATGGGGTGCAAAGGAGCAAAATAAATAAATAAATAAAAATTAAATACAGTTGGGAAAGAGGTAGTTGTTTGGGCTAAATTATAGGTGGGCTATGTACAGGTGCAGTAATCTGTGAGCTGCTCTGACAGTTGGTGCTTAAAGCTAGTGAGGGAGATAAGTGTTTCCAGTTTCAGAGATTTTTGTAGTTCGTTCCAGTCATTGGCAGCAGAGAACTGGAAGGAGAGGCGGCCAAAGAAAGAATTGGTTTTGGGGGTGACTAGAGAGATATACCTGCTGGAGCGTGTGCTACAGGTGGGAGATGCTATGGTGACCAGCGAGCTGAGATAAGGGGGACTTTACCTAGCAGGGTCTTGTAGATGACATGGAGCCAGTGGGTTTGGCGACGAGTATGAAGCGAGGGCCAGCCAACGAGAGCGTACAGGTCGCAATGGTGGGTAGTATATAGGGCTTTGGTGACAAAACGGATTGCACTGTGATAGACTGCATCCAATTTGTTGAGTAGGGTATTGGAGGCTATTTTGTAAATGACATCGCCAAAGTCGAGGATTGGTAGGATGGTCAGTTTTACAAGGGTATGTTTGGCAGCATGAGTGAAGGGTGCTTTGTTGCGAAATAGGAAGCCAATTCTAGATTTAACTTTGGATTGGAGATGTTTGATATGGGTCTGGAAGGAGAGTTTACAGTCTAACCAGACACCTAAGTATTTGTAGTTGTCCACGTATTCTAAGTCAGAGCCGTCCAGAGTAGTGATGTTGGACAGGCGGGTAGGTGCAGGTAGCGATCGGTTGAAGAGCATGCATTTAGTTTTTTTCACTCTACTGCTCTAAATCACTGTCCCTCATCACTCTACTGTCCTCTAAATCCCTCTACTGTCCCTCTCATCACTCTACTGTTCCTCTCATCACTCTACTGTCCCTCATCACTCTACTGTCCCTCTTAATCACTCTACTGTTCCTCTCATCACTCTACTGTTCCTCTAAATCACTCTACTGTCCCTCATCACTCTACTGTTCCTCTAAATCACTCTACTGTTCCTCTAAATCACTCTACTGTTCCTCTAAATCACTCTACTGTTCCTCTAAAACACTCTACTGTTCCTCTAAAACACTCTACTGTTCCTCTCATCACTCTACTGTTCCTCTAAATCACTCTACTGTTCCTCTAAATCACTCTACTGTTCCTCTAAAACACTCTACTGTTCCTCTAAAACACTCTACTGTTCCTCTCATCACTCTACTGTTCCTCTAAATCACTCTACTGTTCCTCTAAATCACTCTACTGTCCCTCTAAAAACTACTCTACTGTTCCTCTAAATTCCTGTCCCTCATCACTCTACTGTTCCTCTAAATCACTCTACTGTTCCTCTAAAACCCTCTACTGTTCCTCTAAAACACTCTACTGTTCCTCTAAATCACTCTACTGTTCCTCTAAAACACTCTACGGTTCCTCTCATCACTCTACTGTTCCTCTAAAACACTCTACTGTTCCTCTAAAACACTCTACTGTTCCTCTAAAACACTCTACTGTTCCTCTAAATCACTCTACTGTTCCTCTAAAACACTCTACGGTTCCTCTCATCACTCTACTGTTCCTCTAAATCACTCTACTGTTCCTCTCATCACTCTACTGTTCCTCTAAATACCACCACTGTCCCTCTCATCACTCTACTGTCCCTCACATCACTCTACTGTCCCTCTAAATCACTCTACTTTCCCTATAAATCACTACTAAATCACGACTGTGATTTAGGATCGAACATAAGGACAACTCAGAGTATGCTATTCTGTTCTTTTGAAATAGACTACATTTTCTTCATATCATGCTTCTTTAGATCTGTCTAAAATAGATAATATATTTATTGTGAAGGTGTAGGCTATAGTACATGGATTAATTTGACTTTTGAAAATGTAGATGTTCCAAAGGTCTACATCAGTGGCATGTAGGCTACGTGTGGAAGCGGTAAATTAATGGTCAATTACCGTGAGACCGATAGTTATTTGCTTGACAATCACCAGCTGACGAAATTCCATGACTGCCACAGACCTAGTTGTGAGGTCTGGGGTCCGCTCACCAACCAATAATTCACAAAATGGGGAAAAACACCAAATTGAGACTCTGCATTCAGAATTCTGCAAAAATACAATCTGTGTACAACGTAAAACACCAAATAATACATGCAGAGCAGAATGAGAAAACAAAAATAGAATTACTTATAAAGAATTAACAAAAAAACTGAGCAAACTAGAATGCTATTTGGCCCTAAACAGACAGGCAATGTGCACACAGCCCACAGAATGAGGTGGAAACTGAGCTGCACTCCCTAACCTCCTGCCAAATATATGACCATATTAGAGACACATATTTCCCTCAGATTACAAGACCCACAAAGAATTCGAAAACAAATCCAATTTTAATAAATTCCCATATCTATTGGGTGAAATACAGGTGTGCCATCACAGCAGCAAGATGTGTGACCTGTTGCCACAATAAAAAGGCAACCAGTGAAGAACAAACACCATTGTAAATACAACCTATATTTATGTTTATTTATTTTCCCTTTTATACTGTACATAGCCATAATATGACATTTGAAATGTCTCTATTCTTTTGAATCTTTTGTGAGTATAATGTTTACGGATCATTTCTGATTGTTTATTTCACTTTTGTTTATTATCACTTGCTTTGGCAATGTAATATATTTCCTGTGCCAATAAAGCCCTTTGAATTGAGAGAGAGAGAAGTCAGCTGATGCCTGGAGATGGAGAACATCCCCTCCGACCTCCTGTAGTGAGCTTCTCTCCCCTGGAGCCCAAACACACAGCAAGGAAATTATACTGACCCCAGGTTGACTCACCCTTAAGCCCTTTCTCTCTCCCTCTCTATCTCTCTCTGTGTGCTTATGTGATGAAAGTCTGTGCCCAGTCAGCACAGCCCGCTTTGTTCAAACAGAATCAGACCCAGAGCCCAAACCTCATCCTCATTAGACAGATACTGTAGCAGGCTGTATGAAACTAATGTAATGTACTGCTCACAATGAAGATACCTCTGCCAGAGCTTGGTATATAATCCCTCGCAAAATATAGCAGTAAGCAACCCCCGCTGTTCCCCCCAAAAACATAACCCCTTGTGGAGGTGGTGTCTGCTTACAGACTGTTCTGGGAATCTCATGCACACACACACACACACACACACACACACACACACACACACGCACACACACACACACACACACACACACACACACACACACACACACTGCTGTGAGTCAGGAACCTTTTGTTCTAACTGAGCAGGAGAAAGACTCCTCGTGTTGATTACCTCACTGAACCCCCTCCTCTCCTCCCTCTCCCCTCCTCCTCTGCTCTCATCCCTTTTTCTCTCCCCTCCTCTGCTCTCCCCACAGCTGACCCCCCTCCCTCCTACGCCCCTCCCTATGCCCACTGCTCTCAACTCAGCTGACACGTCCCTCAAAAGTTGTATGTTACATGCACCCACCAGTACAGTGAAATGCTTAACTTGCAAGCCCTTCCCAACAGTGCACTATTCAATATCAAAATATAATATATATAAAAAAAACGAAATTAAATAAGAAATAAGAGAGGTGAAAAAAAAGGAAGGTAAACTATATACTATATTGTACACGGTCAGTGCCAGTAGCACAATCCACAATGTGAAGGCATACTGGGTAGTTTGTGTAGATGAAATCAAATCAAATATTTGTCACATGCGCTGAATAAAACAAGTGTATACCTTATTGTGAAATGCTTACTTACAAGCCCTTAACCAACAATGCAGTTCAAGATATAGAGTTAATCAAATATTTACTAAATAACCTAAAGTAAAAAATATCAAATCATAACAATAACGAGGCTATATACAAGGGGTACCGGTACCGAGTCAATGTGCGGGTGTACAGAATAGTCAAGGTAATTTGTAAAGTGACTATGCATAGATAATAAACAGCGAGTAGCAGCCATGTAAAAACAAAGGGGGTGGGGGGGTCAACGTAAATAGTCCGAGTGGACATTTGATAAATTGTTCGTCAGTCTTAAGGATTGGGGATAGAAACTGTTAAGGAGCCTTTTGGACCTAGACTTGGCGCTTCGGTACCACTTGCCATGCGGTAGCAGAGAGAACAGTCTATGACTTGGGTGGCTGGAGTCTTCCTCTGGCACCGCCTAGTATATACAGTTGAAGTCGGAAGTTTATATACACTTAGGTTGGAGTAATTAAACTAGTTTTTCAACCACTCCACAAATTTCTGGTTAACAAACTATAGTTTTGGCAAGTCGGTTAGGACATCTACTTTGTGCATGACACAAGTAATTTTTCCAACAATTGTTTACAGACATATTATTTCACTTATAATTTACTATATCACAATTCCAGTGGGTCAGAAGTTTACATACACTAAGCTGACTGTGCCTTTGAACAGCTTGGCAAATTCCAGAAAATTATGTCTTGGCTTTAGAAGCTTCTGATAGGCTAATTGACATCATTTGAGTCAATTGGAGGTGTACCTGTGGATGTATTTCAAGGCCTACCTTCAAACTCAGTACCTCTTTGCTTGACATCATGGGAAAATCAAAAGAAATCAGCCAAGACCTCAGAAAAAAATTTGTAGACCTCCACAAGTCTGGTTCATCCTTGGTGGCAATTTCCAAATAACTGAAGGTACCACGTTCATCTGTACAAACAATAGTATTCAAGTATAAATACCATGGGACCACACAGCCGTCATACCGATCAGGAAGGAGACGCGTTCTGTCTCCTAGAGATGAACATACTTTGGTGCGAAAAGGGCAAATCAATCCCAGAACAACAGCAAAGGACCTTGTGAAGATGCTGGAGGAAACAGGTACAAAAGTATCTACATCCAAAGTAAAACAAGTCCTATATCGACATAACCTGAAAGGCCACTCAGCAAGGAAGAAGCCACTGCTCCAAAACCGCCATTAAAAAGCCAGACTACGGTTTACAACTGCACATGTGGACAAGATGGTGCAGCAGTAAAACGTGTTTGTTTTCATCCCATGTAAATATTCAGTCTTTTTACGTACATTTCCCAACCAGAAGCCATGGATTACAGGCAACATCTGCACCGAGCTAAAGGCTAGAGGGCTTGTCAGTAAGCATTTCACTGTAAGGTCTACTACACCTGTATTTGGAGCATTTGAATTTGGAGCATTTGACAAATACAATTTGATTTGATGTAGAGCTGCCGCTTTCAAGGAGCGGGACACTAATCTGGACGTTTATAAGAAATCTTGCTATGCTATGTATTTCTACTCCCACATCCTCATCTGCACATATATCACTCCAGTGTAAATTACTCAATTTGAATTACTTCGCCTATTTATTGCCTCCTTACTAATTTGCACACACTGTATACAGATTTTTCTATCGTGTTATGGACTGTATGTTTGTTTATCCCATGTTTAACTCTGTGTTGTTGTTTTTGTCGCACTGCTTTGCTTTATCTTGGCCAGGTCGCAGTTGTAAATGAGAACTTGTTCTCGACTGGCCTACCTGGTTAAATAAATGTGAAATACATTTTTAAAAAGAGTGGGTCTCGGGTTTCCGGCATGATGGTGTTGATGTGAGCCATGACCAGCCTTTCAAAGCACTTCATGGCTATTGACGTGAGTGCTACGGGGCGATAATCATTTAGGCAGGTTACCGTCGCTTTCTTGGGCACAAGGACTATGGTGGTCTGTTTGAAACATGTAGGTATTACAGACTCGGTAAAGGAGAGGTTGAAAATGTCAGTGAAGAAACTTGCCAGTTGGTCTGCGCATGCTTTGAGTAAACGCCCTGGTAATCTGTCTGGCCCCGGGGCTTTGTGAATGTTGACCTGTTTAAAGGTCTTGCTCACATCAGCTACATAGAGCGTGATCACACACTCGTCCGGAACAGCTGGTGCTCTCATGCATGCTTCATTGTTTCTTGCCACGTCCAGATTAGTGTCCAGCTCCTTGAAAGCGGCCGCTCTAAATCAAATCAAATTGTATTTGTCACATGCCCTCTAGCCTTTAGCTCGGTGCAGATGTTGCCTGTAATCCATGGCTTCTGGTTGGGAAATGTACGTACGGTCACTGTGGGGACGACGTCGTCGATGCACTTATTATTATTTTATTTATTTATTTATTTTTTACCCCTTTTTCTCCCCAATTTCGTGGTATCCAATTGTTTTAGTAGCTACGATCTTGTCTCATCGCTACAACTCCCGTACGGGCTCGGGAGAGACGAAGGTTGAAAGTCATGTGTCCTCCGATACACAACCCAACAAAGCTGCACTGCTTCTTAACACAGCGTGCATCCAACCCGGAAGCCAGCCACACCGGCCTGCCACAGGAGTCGCTGGTGCGCGATGAGACAAAGACATCCCTAACCCGGACGACGCTAGGCCAATTGTGCGTCGCCCCACGGACCTCCCGGTCGCGGCCGGTTACGACAGAGACTGGGCGCGAACCCAGAGTCTCTGACGGCACTGCGCCACCCGGGAGGCCCTCTTCGATGCACTTATTGATGATGCTGGTGACTACGGTGGTATACTCAATGCCATTGGATGAATCCCGGAACATATTCCAGTCTGTGCTAGCAAAACAGTCCTGTAGCATAGCATCTGTGTCATCTGACCACTTCCGTATTGAGCGAGTCACTGGTACTTCCTGCTTTAGTTTTTACTTGTAAACAGGAATCAGGAGGATAGAATTATGGTTAGATTTGCCAGATGGAGGGTGAGGGAGAGCTTTGTACACGTCTCTGTGTGTGGAGTAAAGGTGGTCTAGATATGTACATGTAGGCAGGGATTAGGAAAAAGTGACTGGTAGCAGGATTAATAGTAATAATAATAATCAATAATAGTAAACAATATGGCAGCAGCATAGAAAAGCTGTCCCCCCCGCCCCCCGCCCCACCCCCTGTCCTCTACCCCCTCCCCTGTTCTCTACTCCCTCCCCCCTACCCCGCCCCACCCCATACCCCCTGTCCTCTACTCCCTCCCCTGTTCTCTACTCCCTCCCTTATCCTGTACCCCCTCCCCCACCCCATACCCCCTGTTCTCTACCCCCTCCCCTGTCTTCTATCCCCTCCCCTGTCTTCTATCCCCTCCCCTGTCCTCTAACCCCTCCTCTGTCCTCTAACCCCCTCTCCCCCTCCCCCCCTCCCCCTCCCCCCTCTACCCCTTCCCCTGCCCCTACCCCCCCCTGTCCTCTACCCCCTTCCCCTGCCCTCTACCCCCTCCCCTGTCCTCTACCCCCCCCCTCCCCTGTCCTCTCCCCCCTCCCCTGCCCTGTCCTCCCCCTCCCCTGTCCTCCACCCTCCCCCTACCCCCTGCCCTCTACCCCTCCCCTGCCCTCTACCCCCTCCCCTGTCCTCTACCCCTCCCCCCTCTAGCCCCTCCCCTGTCCTCCTCCACCCCTCCCCTGCCCTTACCCCCTCCCCTGTCCTCTACCACCTCCCCCTAGCCCCTCCCCTGTCCTCTACCCCCCTCTGTCCTCTACCCCCCCTGCCCTCTACCCCCTCCCCTGCCCCTACCCCTCCCCTGCCCTCCCCCTCCCCTGTCCTCTACCCCCTCCCCTGTCCTCTACCCCCTCCCCTGTCCCACTCCTGTTCCCTGCTTCTCCTTTCACAAGGAGGCAATCCTCTGACTAGGGCTGAAAGTGATCAGCTGCAGAGAGAAAGGAAAGAGAAAGAAAAGAGAGAGAAAACACTGATTGTGGCTAAAGAAATCTGTCATAACAAAAGGCTTGACCCCCACACCCACTCACTGAGTGTGGAAGGTCTGAGGGATAGCGGGGGTGATAAGGCAGCTGTCATGGATAACAGGCACCTGTGAGAGAGGAAGAGAGGGAGAGAGGAGGATGGAGGACAGGGAGGGAAGGACATGGGGTGATTGTTCTTCTTTCCGGCTGAGTCAGTAATTTAACTGTATCCTTCTATTCTCTCTATCACTAATACTCTACTCCTCTCCACTTCTTTCTCAATCCCTTCTTTTTTCCTCTTTATCCCACATTCTCTATGAAGGAAGAAATGGAGGGAATTGAAGGGGAGACGTGGAGAAATAGAGACATTTTATGGAGGGAGAGCAACAAGGGAAAAAGAGAGAGGAAGGGAATGGAGAGAGGGAGAAAGAAAGAAGGGAGAAATGGAGAGAGGGATCACAACATTTAACCCTGTAGAATGATTGAGTACATATAAAACCTAACAGTCCTTGTGGCCCCTGGCAGACTCATGGCCCCTCAGGAATAAGACTGATTATACAGTAAATACACACACACACAACCAGAAGCTTGTGACCTCTTGTTCTGAAATAATGTATTGAATAAGCACTGTTCTCTCATTGTGTGTGTGTGTGGAACAGCGAGATAGAAGGGAGATCAGAGATTCGAAATAAGCCTAGAAAGAATCCCACACAAGCTTGGGGATGAGTTGGAGGGAGAGAGAATGAGAGGAGGAGGGGTGGAATGGATAGGGAAAGAGAACAGAGAGAGGAATTGGACAAAGACAAGGACATGTGGAGAGAATAAGCAGGGAGGGAGGGAAGGGGGAAGGGTGGGACAGAAAGAAAAGAAGGGGAGTGTTTCTCTGGCTGCAAACCCCACAGACACACATGGACACACACCCATATAATTTCCATTTCCCTTCATCAGCATGGCACACACACACTCAAAATGTTCTGTACTTAAAGAGAGAGGCGTATGTACTGTGTGTTCGTTTATGTTTTGCTGTGTGCACGTGTGGGTGCACGTGTGTGCGTGCATATACACTGAACAAAAATATAAATGCACTAAGTGTTGGTCCCATGTTCTCACAAAAAGCTTATTTCTCTCAAATTTTGTGCACAAATTTGTTTACATCACTGTTAGTGAGCATTTCTCATTTGCCAAGATAATCCATCCACCTGACAGATGTGGCATATCAAGAAGCTGATTAAACAGCATGATCATTACACAGGTGCACCTTGTGTTGGGGACAATAAAAGGCCACTCTAAAATGTACTATTTTGTCATACAACCCAATGCCACAGATGTCTCAACTTTTGAGGGAGTGTGCAATTGGCATGCTGACTGCAGGAATGTCCACCCGAGCTGTTGCAAGATCATTTAATGTTAATTTCTCAAGCATAAGCCGCCTCCAATGTCGTTTTAGAGAATTTGGCAGTGCGTCCAACCGGCCTTACAACCACAGACCATGTGTATGGCATCGTGTGGGTGACAAGTTTGCTGATGTCAACAGTGGGAACAAAGTGCCCCATGATGGCAGTGGGGTTAAAGTATGGGCAGACATAAGGTACGGACAACAAACAAAATTGCATCTATGGCAATTTGAATGCACAGAGATACCTTGACGAGATCCTGACGCCAATTGTCGTGCCATTCATCCGCCGCCATCACCTCATGTTTTAGCATGATAATGCATGGCCCTATGTTGCAAGCATCTGTACACAATTCCTGGAAGCTGAAAATGTCCCAGTTCTTCCATGGCCTGCATCCTCACCAGACATGTTACCCATTTAGCATGTTTGGGATGCTCTGGATCAACGTGTGCGACAGCATGTTCCAGTTCCTGCCAATATCCAGCAACTTCGCAAAGCCATTGAAGAGGAGTTGGACAACATTCCACAGGCCAAAATCAACAGCCAGATCAACTGCGCAGGAGATGTGTCCCGCTGCATGAGGAAAATGGTGGTCACACCATGTATCTGTGACCAACAGATGCATATCTGTATTCCCAGTCATATGAAATCCATAGATTAGGGCCTAATATATTTATTTAAATTGACTGATTACCTTATATGAACTGTAACTCAGTAAAATCTTTGAAATTATTGCATGTTACGTTTATGTTTTGTTCAGTATAATTATATCATTGAACATTTCGATTAAGGCAGCTGCCCGCAGCTCTGATTAAGAGGGGTTGGGTTAAATGCGGAAGACACATTTCGGTTGAATGCATTTAGTTGTGCAGCTGACTAAGTATGCCCTTTCCCACCCCAAAATCTTACCAAATTGGTTCCCACTAGAGCCTATTAAATCAAATCAAATTGTAATAGTCACATGCGCAGTATACAACAGGTCATAGACCTTACAGTGAAATGCTTACCTACAAGCCCCTAACCAACAATGCAGTTTGGCCCCAGTGATGTACTGGGCCGTTTGCACTATCCTCTGTAGCTGTAGTGCTTTGCGGTGAGAGGCCCGAGCAGTTGCCATACCAGTCAGGATGCTCTTGATGGTGCAGCTGTAGAACCTTTTGAGGATCTCAGGACCCATGCCAAATATTTTCAGTCTCCTCAGGGGCAATAGGTTTTGTCGTGCCCTCTTCAAGACCGTTATTGATGTGCTTGGACCACGTTAGTTTATTGGTGATGAGGACATCAAGGAACTTGAAGCTCTTAACTTGCTCCACAGCAGCCCCGTCGATATGAATGGGGGCGTGCTCAGTCCTCTTTTTCCTGTAGTCCACAATCATCTGACCTCCTCCCTATAGGTTGTCTCATCGTTGTCGGTGATCACGCCTACCGTTGTTGTGTCATCAGAAGACTTAATGATGGTGTTGGAGTCGTACCTGGCCATGCAGTAATGAGTGAACAGGGAGTACAGGAGGGGACTGAGCAAGCACCCCCGAGGGGACCCTGTGTTGAGGATCAGCTTGGCGGATGTGTTGTTACCTACACTTATCACCTAGGGGCGGCCTGTCAGGAAGTCCAGGATCCAGTTGCAGAGGGAGGTGTTTAGTCCCAGGGTCCTTAGCTTATTGATGAGCTTTGAGGGCACTATGGTGTTGAACGCTGAGCTGTAGTCAATGAATAGCATTCTCACATAGGTGTTCCTTTTGTCCAGGTGGGAAAGGGCCGTGTGGAGTGTGAATGAGATTGCATCATCTGTGGATCTATTGGGGCGGTATTCAAATTGGAGTGGGTCTAGGGTTTCTGGGATAATGGTGTTGATGTGAGCAATGACCAGCCTTTCAAAGCACTTCATGGCTACAGACATGAGTGCTACGGGTCGGTAGTAATTTAGGCAGGTTACCTTAGTGTTCTTGGGCACAGGCATGATGGTGGTCTGCTTAAAACATGTTGGTATTACAGACTCGGACAGGGAGAGGTTGAAAATGTCAGTGAAGACACTTGCGAGTTGGTCAACATGTCCTGGTAATCCGTCTGGCCCTGCAGCCTTGTGAACGTTACTTACTCACATCGGCTGCAGAGAGCGTGATCACACAGTCTTCCGGAACAGCTGATGCACTCATGCATGTTTCAGTGTTATTTGCCTCGAAGCGAGCATTGAAGTAGTTTAGCTGATCTGGTAGGCTCGTGTCACTGGGCAGCTTGCGGCTGTGCTTCCCTTCGTAGTCTGTAATGGTTTGCAAGCCCTGCCACATGCGACGAGTGTAAGAGCCGGTGTAGCATGATTTGAACTTAGTCCTGTATTGACACTTTGCCTGTTTGATGGTTCACCTGAGGGCATAGAGTCCCACTCCTTGAAAGCGGCAGCTCTAGCCTTTAGCTCAGTGCGGATGTTGCCTGTAATCCATGGCTTCTGGTTGGGGTATGTACATACGGTCACTGAGGGGACGACATCTTCGATGCACTTATTGATGAAGCCAATGACTGATGTGGTGTACTCCTCAATGCCATCTGAGGAATCCCAGAACATATTCCAGTCTGTGCTAGCAAAACAGTCCTGTAGCTTAGCATCTGCTTCATCTGACCACTTTTTTATTGATCTAGTCACTGGTGTATTCTGCTTTATTTTTTGCTTGTAAGCAGGAATCAGGAGGATAGAATTATGGTCAGATTTGCCAAATGGATGGCGAGGGAGAGCTGTGTATGTATCTCTGTGTGTGGAGTAAAGGTGGTCCAGAGATGTTTTCCCTCTAGTTGCACATTTAAAATGCTGATAGAAATGTTGTAAAACAGATTTAAGTTTCCCTGCATTATAGTCCCCGGCTACTCGGAGCGCCGCCTCTGGTTGAGCATTTTCTTGTTTGCTTATGGCTGAATACAGCTCGTTCAATGCTGTCTTAGTGCCAGCCTCCGTCTGTGGTGGTATGTAAACAGCTACAAAGAATACAGATGTAAACTCTCTAGGTAGGTACTACAGCTTATCATGAGATACTTATCATAAGATACTCTACCTCAGGCGAGCAATAGCTTGAGACTTCCTTAGATATCATGCACCAGCTATTATTTACAAAATATATAGTCCGCGACCCCTTGTCTTACCAGATGCCGCTTTTCTATCCTGCCGGTACAGCGTATAACCAGCCAGCTGTATGTTGATATTGTCGTCGTTCAGCCACGACTCCGTGATACGTAAAATATTACAGTTTTGAATGTCCCGTTGGTAGTTTATTCTTCCGTGTAGGTCATTGATTTTATTCTCCAAAGATTGCACGTTTGCTAGCAGAATGGAAGAATTGGGGGTTTATTCGATCGCTACAAATTCTCAGATGGCAGCCTGCCCTCTGGCCCCTTTTTCTCAGCCTCCTCTTCACGCAAGTCACAGGGATCTGGGCCTGTTCCCGAGAAAGCAGTATATCATTCACGTTGGGGTCGTCAGTCTCGTTAGAGGAAAAAAAGGATTCTGCCAGTCCGTGGTGAGTAACAGCAGTCCTGATGTCCAGAAGTTATGTTCGGTCATAAGAGACAGTAGCGGCAACATTATGTATCGCCAGTATTTATGCTGCAGTAGTTTATGTGTCGGGGGGCTAGGGTCAATTTGTTATATCTGGAGTACTTCTCCTGTCCTATTCGGTGTCCTGTGTGAATCTAAGTGTGCTTTCTCTAATTCTCTCTTTCTCTCTCTCGGAGGACCTGAGCCCTAGAACCATGCCCCAGGACTACCTGACATGATGACTCCTTGCTGTCCCCAGTCCACCTGGCCGTGCTGCTGCTCCAGTTTCAACTGTTCTGCCTTATTATTATTCGACCATGCTGGTAATTTATGAACATTTGAACATCTTGGCCATGTTCTGTTATTATCTCCACCCGGCACAGCCAGAAGAGGACTGGCCACCCCACATAGCCTGGTTCCTCTCTAGGTTTCTTCCTAGGTTTTGGCCTTTCTATGAAGTTTTTCCTAGCCACCATGCTTCTACACCTGCATTGCTTGCTGTTTGGGGATTTAGGCTGGGTTTCTGTACAGCACTTTGAGATATCAGCTGATGTACGAAGGGCTATATAAATACATTTGATTTGATGTACAAAATAAGTAAAAAAATAAGTGACAAACAACGCAAATAAAAAAAATAAAACACAATCGGTTGGGGACACGTAAAACGTTAGCTTTCTTCTCCGGCGCCATTGTTGGTCATACCATGACTACCATAGCAGCCTTGGAATAACGATATGCTATTATTTTCTATTAACATGAATACTTTTGAGCATGTCTACTGTGGTGTGGCAAAATGCTATAGTACGACTCCTTACTCTCTGAGACAAACAATAATAACAACAACAAGAACAACAATGCAGCTTTATCCTACCAGCTCTGACAGTATACAGTGGGGCAAAAAAGTATTTAGTCAGCCACCAATTGTGCAAGTTCTCCCACTTAAAAAGACGAGAGAGGCCTGTAAGTTTCATCATATGTACACTTCAACTATGACAGACAAAATGAGAAAAAAAAAATCCAGAAAATCACATTGTAGGATTTTTAATGAATTTATTTGCAAATTATGGTGGAAAATAAGTATTTGGTCACCTACAAACAAGCAAATCATATTTTCCCTAACCCCTGACCCTTACCATAACCCTAAATTTAACCCATAACCCTAACCCGAAACCTAACTCCTAACCACTAACTCTTATCATAACTGTAACCCTAACCCTAAACCGAACCCCTAAGCTTAAAATAGTCTTTGTCCTCATTGGGATGTGGGAAATGTCTCCACGAGGGAGAATGTTCCTTGTTTTACTATCCTTGTGGTGACTTTTGGGGATTTTAGGTCCCCACAAGAATAGACGAACCAACCCACACACACACCCTGTATAATTACAGTGAGAGAACAGTGCCTATTCAAAGCATTATTTCAGATCAATGTCACAAGTTGTGTGTGGGTGAATGTCTACTGTATAATCAGTCATATTCCTGAGGGGCCATGTGTCTGCCAGGGCCCGAAGGACTGTTAGGTCTCAGGTGTACAGCAACACTTAGACATGTGTCAAGTGAAATGGATCCTTATTATGTCAGCATAGGTAGCTGTGTGTGTGCGTACGTGCATGCGTGAGCAGAGGAGCCTGTGTATGTGTGTGTGCGGTCTTTGTTTGTGACACACCACAATGTCAGCTGGTCTTATACATGATTACTGAACGTGAACATGAAGAAATTATGATTTTAGACACAGAACCTGATCGGTGAAAAAATGGGAAGGCATGATGGGGAAACAACAGCTTTGTCAGCCTCCCTTCTAGTATGGCCTGGTAACAGTGAGGTCATCACACAAACACACACACAAAACATGACTCCGAGTTTGTAGACAGTCTTTGTTTGATTAACTCTGCGACAAACACCCAAACAACACCATACAGCACCATACAGCATTCATCTGGCTAATGTGAGACCACACATTCACCAGCACAAAAACCCATAACCTATTTCTCAAAAAACACATCCGTAGTACACCACAAAAAAATGGAGGAATTCTATATTCATCACGTTAGCCTCAAACCATTTCCCCAGGATCACCTCCATAGAAGCGTAAAATCCCCTGCATTTATCTGGACAGGCATTATAAAGGATAGTGAGAGTCTCTATAACAACAGTAACAACAGGAACAGTTAAGGTTCTACAGTATCAACAGCGCAGGGATTAAACCCCCGTATGACTCACCACAGCTCTAAGAGGCATCCATTTTGTTTGTTTGTTTTTAGTGAAGCTTAGAAGACATTTATCAGCTACCCCCTGCTGTGTTGAACAATACCGCTGCAGACCTAACACAGCAGCACCCCCCTCCCCCGCCCCACCCTCAAACTGACTGACTAATCTCTCTAGTGAGAAAAGTTCAAAAAGCCTAGGTGAAAAGGGAGAGGGGTTGGAGGTTTTATGGTAAAAGGGCAGGAGGATAGAATGCCAAACATAGCTGTAGATAAAGGACAAGCTAGAATATACTGATGTCCCCATCAAGGGGGAGGAGAACAGTGGTTAGGGGGTTGGGCATCAGTATGGCGGTCAGGCATAGCTTTAGATAAAGGACAAGCTAGAATATACTGATGTCCCCATCAAGGGGGAGGAGAACAGTGGTTAGGGGTTGGGCATCAGTATGGCGGTCAGGCATAGCTTTAGATAAAGGACAAGCTAGAATATACTGATGTCCCCATCAAGGGGGAGGGGAACAGTGGTTAGGGGTTGGGCATCAGTATGGCAGTCAGGCATAGCTTTAGATAAAGGACAAGCTAGAATATACTGATGTCCCCATCAAGGGGAGGGGAACAGTGGTTAGGGGTTGGGCATCAGTATGGCAGTCAGGCATAGCTTTAGATAAAGGACAAGCTAGAATATACTGATGTCCCCATCAAGGGGGAGGGGAACAGTGGTTAGGGGTTGGGCATCAGTATGGCAGTCAGGCATAGCTTTAGATAAAGGACAAGCTAGAATATACTGATGTCCCCATCAAGGGGAGGAGAACAGTGGTTAGGGGTTGGGCATCAGTATGGCAGTCAGGCATAGCTTTAGATAAAGGACAAGCTAGAATATACTGATGTCCCCATCAAGGGGAGGGGAACAGTGGTTAGGGGTTGGGCATCAGTATGGCGGTCAGGCATAGCTTTAGATAAAGGACAAGCTAGAATATACTGATGTCCCCATCAAGGGGAGGAGAACAGTGGTTAGGGGTTGGGCATCAGTATGGCGGTCAGGCATAGCTTTAGATAAAGGACAAGCTAGAATATACTGATGTCCCCATCAAGGGGAGGGGAACAGTGGTTAGGGGTTGGGCATCAGTATGGCAGTCAGGCATAGCTTTAGATAAAGGACAAGCTAGAATATACTGATGTCCCCATCAAGGGGAGGAGAACAGTGGTTAGGGGTTGGGCATCAGTATGGCAGTCAGGCATAGCTTTAGATAAAGGACAAGCTAGAATATACTGATGTCCCCATCAAGGGGGAGGGGAACAGTGGTTAGGGGTTGGGCATCAGTATGGCAGTCAGGCATAGCTTTAGATAAAGGACAAGCTAGAATATACTGATGTCCCCATCAAGGGGAGGGGAACAGTGGTTAGGGGTTGGGCATCAGTATGGCAGTCAGGCATAGCTTTAGATAAAGGACAAGCTAGAATATACTGATGTCCCCATCAAGGGGAGGGGAACAGTGGTTAGGGGGTTGGGCATCAGTATGGCAGTCAGGCATAGCTTTAGATAAAGGACAAGCTAGAATATACTGATGTCCCCATCAAGGGGAGGAGAACAGTGGTTAGGGGTTGGGCATCAGTATGGCAGTCAGGCATAGCTTTAGATAAAGGACAAGCTAGAATATACTGATGTCCCCATCAAGGGGAGGGGAACAGTGGTTAGGGGTTGGGCATCAGTATGGCAGTCAGGCATAGCTTTAGATAAAGGACAAGCTAGAATATACTGATGTCCCCATCAAGGGGAGGAGAACAGTGGTTAGGGGTTGGGCATCAGTATGGCAGTCAGGCATAGCTTTAGATAAAGGACAAGCTAGAATATACTGATGTCCCCATCAAGGGGAGGGGAACAGTGGTTAGGGGTTGGGCATCAGTATGGCAGTCAGGCATAGCTTTAGATAAAGGACAAGCTAGAATATACTGATGTCCCCATCAAGGGGAGGAGAACAGTGGTTAGGGGTTGGGCATCAGTATGGCAGTCAGGCATAGCTTTAGATAAAGGACAAGCTAGAATATACTGATGTCCCCATCAAGGGGAGGGGAACAGTGGTTAGGGGTTGGGCATCAGTATGGTCAGGCATAGCTTTAGATAAAGGACAAGCTAGAATATACTGATGTCCCCATCAAGGGGAGGAGAACAGTGGTTAGGGGTTGGGCATCAGTATGGCAGTCAGGCATAGCTTTAGATAAAGGACAAGCTAGAATATACTGATGTCCCCATCAAGGGGAGGAGAACAGTGGTTAGGGGTTGGGCATCAGTATGGCAGTCAGGCATAGCTTTAGATAAAGGACAAGCTAGAATATACTGATGTCCCCATCAAGGGGGAGGGGAACAGTGGTTAGGGGTTGGGCATCAGTATGGCGGTCAGGCATAGCTTTAGATAAAGGACAAGCTAGAATATACTGATGTCCCCATCAAGGGGAGGAGAACAGTGGTTAGGGGTTGGGCATCAGTATGGCGGTCAGGCATAGCTTTAGATAAGGACAAGCTAGAATATACTGATGTCCCCATCAAGGGGTTGGGGGGAGGAGAACAGTGGTTAGGGGGGTTGGGCATCAGTATGGCAGTCAGGCATAGCTTTAGATAAAGGACAAGCTAGAATATACTGATGTCCCCATCAAGGGGAGGAGAACAGTGGTTAGGGGTTGGGCATCAGTATGGCAGTCAGGCATAGCTTTAGATAAAGGACAAGCTAGAATATACTGATGTCCCCATCAAGGGGAGGAGAACAGTGGTTAGGGGTTGGGCATCAGTATGGCAGTCAGGCATAGCTTTAGATAAAGGACAAGCTAGAATATACTGATGTCCCCATCAAGGGGGAGGGAACAGTGGTTAGGGGTTGGGCATCAGTATGGCAGTCAGGCATAGCTTTAGATAAAGGACAAGCTAGAATATACTGATGTCCCCATCAAGGGGAGGGGAACAGTGGTTAGGGGTTGGGCATCAGTATGGCAGTCAGGCATAGCTTTAGATAAAGGACAAGCTAGAATATACTGATGTCCCCATCAAGGGGAGGGGGGGAGGGGAACAGTGGTTAGATAAAGGGGTTGGGCATCAGTATGGCAGTCAGGCATAGCTTTAGATAAAGGACAAGCTAGAATATACTGATGTCCCCATCAAGGGGAGGAGAACAGTGGTTAGGGGTTGGGCATCAGTATGGCAGTCAGGCATAGCTTTAGATAAAGGACAAGCTAGAATATACTGATGTCCCCATCAAGGGGGAGGGGAACAGTGGTTAGGGGGTTGGGCATCAGTATGGCAGTCAGGCATAGCTTTAGATAAAGGACAAAGCAAAACAAGACATTGTCAGGTCCCACACCAAAGACTGTAAAGTGAATCATGTTAATCATCTTATTCATGCAGTGTATCTAATCGAACTAGACAGAGACTATTGAGGTTTAACAATGCTGTGAATATAATCAACACCCATAGTCTAATGTTGTTGTTTATCACTTCAGGTAGACAGACACAGAGACGGAGAGCATTGTCTCAACAGGGGAAAATGTCCTCCTGTGTGCTACCTATATCCCCCCCACTAGAATACCCATGCTTTAATGAAGACAGCTTCTCCGTCCTGGAGGAGGAAATCAACCATTTCCAGGCCCATAGACATGTACTAGTCTGTGGTGACCTAAATGCCAGAACTGGACCAGAACCTGACACCCTCTGCATACAGGGGGACAAACACCTGCCTGGAGGTGACAGCATTCCCTCCCCCATATGCCCCCCAAGGTACAACTACGACAACATAACCAACAAAAACGGGTCACAACTCCTGCAGCTCTGTCGCACGCTGGGTATGTACATAGTCAATGGTAGGCTTCGAGGGGACTCCTATGGTAGGTACACCTACAGTGGGGAGAACAAGTATTTGATACTGATACTGCCGATTTTGCAGGTTTTTCTACTTATTAAGCATGTAGAGGTCTGTAATTGTTATCATAGGTACACTTCAACTGTAAGAGATAGAATCTAAAACAAAAACCCAGAAAATCACATTGTATGATTTTTAAGTAATTCATTAGCATTTTATTGCATGACATAAGTATTTGATCACCTACCAACCAGTAAGAATTCCGGCTCTCACAGACCTGTTAGTTTTTATTTAAGAATCCCTCCTGTTCTCCACTCATTACCTGTATTAACTGCATCTGTTTGAACTCGTTACCTGTATAAAAGACACCTGTCCACACACTCAATCAAACAGACTCCAACCTCTCCACAATGGCCAAGACCAGAGAGCTGTGTAAGGACATCAGGGATAAAATTGTAGACCTGCACAAGGATGGGATGGGCTACAGGACAATAGGCAAGCAGCTTAGTGAGAAGGAAACAACTGTTGCTGCAATTATTAGAAAATGGAAGAAGTTCAAGATGACGGTCAATCACCCTCGGTCTGGGGCTCCATGCAAGATCTCACCTTGTGGGGCATCAATGATCATGAGGAAGGTGAGGGATCGGCCCAGGACTACACGGCAGGACCTGGTCAATGACCTGAAGAGAGCTGGGACCACAGTCTCAAAGAAAGCCATTAGTAACACACTACGCCGTCATGGATTAAAATCCTGCAGTGCACGCAAGGTCCCCCTGCTCAAGCCAGCGCATGTCCAGGCCCGTCTGAAGTTTGCCAATGACCATCTGGATGATCCAGAGGAGGAATGGGAGAAGGTCATGTGGTCTGATGAGACAAAAATAGAGCTTTCTGGTCTAAACTCCACTCGCCATGTTTGGAGGAAGAAGAAGGATGAGTACAGCCCCAAGAACACCATCCCAACTGTGAAGCATGGAGGTGGAAACATCATTCTTTGGGGATGCTTTTCTGCAAAGGGGACAGGACGACTGCACCGTATTGAGGGGAGGATAGATGGGGCCATGTATCGCGAGATCTTGGCCAACAACCTCCTTCCCTCAGTAAGAGCATTGAAGATGGGTCGTGGCTGGGTCTTCCAGCATGACAACGACCCGAAACACACAGCCAGGGCAACTAAGGAGTGGCTCCGTAAGAAGCAACTCAAGGTCCTGGAGTGGCCTAGCCAGACCTGAACCCAATAGAACATCTTTGGAGGGAGCTGTAAGTCCGTATTGCCCAGCGACAGCCCCGAAACCTGAAGGATCTGGAGAAGGTCTGCATGGGCCAAAATCCCTGCTGCAGTGTGTGCAAACCTGGTCAAGAACTACAGGAAACATATAATCTCTGTAATTGCAAACAAAGGTTTCTGTACCAAATATTAAGTTCTGCTTTTCTGATGTATCAAATACTTATGTCATGCAATAAAATGCAAATTAATTACTTAAAAATCATACAATATGATTTTCTGGATTTTTGTTTTAGATTCCGTCTCTCACAGTTGAAGTCTACCTATGATAAACATTACAGACCTCTACATGCTTTGTAAGTAGGAAATCCTGCAAAATCGGCAGTGTATCAAATACTTGTTCTCCCCACTGTATAGCTCATCTCTTGGCAGTAGTACTGTAGACTACTTTATCACTGACTTCAACCCAGAGTCTCTCAGAGTGTTCACAGTCAACCCACTGACACCCCTATCAAATCATAGCAAAATCACTGTCTACTTGAACAGAGCAATATTCAATCGTGGGGCATCAAACCAAAGGAACTGAATCATATTAAGAAATGCTATAGATGGAAGGAAAGTATTGTGGAAATCTACCAAAAAACAATTAGGCAACAACAAATTAAATTCCTTTTACACAACTTCCTAATAGTGAAGGTGTTAACTTGGCAGTAGAAAACCTAAACAGTATATTTGACCTCTCAGCTTCCCTATCAAATCTAAACATTTCAAACAGAAAACCAAAAAAAATTAACAACAATGACAAATGGTTTGATGAAGAATGCAAAAACTTAAGAAAGAAATTGAGAAACCTACCCAACATAAAAATTAGAGACCCAGAAAACCATGAGCGTTCGCCTTCACAATGGTGAATCACTAAAACAATAAATAAATAGACAACGGAAAAAGAAGGAACAGCACGTCAGAAATCAGCTCAATGTAATTGAAGAATCCATAAACTCTAACCAATCCTGGAAAGATTGGAAAACACTAACCAAACAACAACAAGAAGAGTTATCTATAGGGATGTGACATTTTTGGCCGACACCCGATATCCAATATTTTCCTTGACAAAAAAAACCCGATACCGATACTGAAAACAAATAATATTTTTTTTGCGGCCTTTTAAGCATTCTAGTACAGTTAAATAGTTGAAACACACACCCACACACACTGACCAAAAAGCAATTTTTGGGGTATTTACGTATGTCCCCATTACCAGTAAAACATAATCAAAACCTATTTCTTTCACTTGCTGTGCTGTTTTGTTGTTCATTTGTTCAGTCGTTTCATTCTCAACCAGGATTTCATCATACATGTCAAGCAGTGAAGTTTCAGCTCTGTCTGTCCATGGCCTCTTTTCCTCGGTGCGCACTGTCAATGTGTCTGTTTCCATCTTGTCCAGCTGTGTATGTAACATTTCACGTAAGCCCTGTTTCTTGTCTGCATCGAAGTAGTGGTCCTTGTACCGAGCAGGGTGCGACACAATAAAGAGGCTCAGAGAGGATGCCACTGAATTGCTTGTACACAGCCTCTTGTAGAGTACTTTTGCAGGTGTTAACACCACGTCTGTGTGGGCAGTTTTGTTGAGCAGGCGTTTCAATGCCATGACAGAGGGTATCACGTCTGCTGCAGACACAGTTGAAGAGCTTATTTCTCCAGTCAGTTGTTCGAATGGAGCTAGGAGTGTGTTCATGTTTCCAAGTTTCAAACATGTTGTCAAATGCCATTGAAATGGCAGCAGCAGTATGAGAACCAGCACATTCTTAAGCATGCAATATGGCTTTCCTCAGTACGAAATCCTCGTTGACCCACTGTGCTATCAGACTCAGCATGCTCATGGGGCTGATATCCCTGGTCCAAATGTCAGTCGTGAAGATAATAGCAGTGACGCACGCCCATAGCAAGTAGCTCAGGAATGTGCGTTTCAACAATACTGGGGAACTCCTGTAAGGCAACATCTGAAAAATAGCGCCTACTTGATAGTGTGTACCGGGGCTCGAGGTCTCGAACGGTCGGCGAAAGCCAACATCATCTATCAATCTACGGTTGATTGCCAAGGGCAATGAATTCCATTATCTTGGCGTTAATGGATTTCGCCTTTGAGTTGTCTCGCAAAAATGTACTTACTCTTTCAAATGACTGCTCGACTTGAACTTGTTTAGTTGTTGGAAGTGTGCACTTAGTATTTTCGGCTTTTGTTCTGTGTAGCGCTGTATTTTTCGTGGAGTCATTACATCATCTATCTACGTTATATAGGTATGCACGTCATCTATCTACGTTATATTAGGTATGCACGTCATCTATCTACGTTATATAGGTATGTACCTCATCTACCTAC
Organism: Oncorhynchus tshawytscha; assembly: GCF_018296145.1. NCBI lineage: Eukaryota > Metazoa > Chordata > Actinopteri > Salmoniformes > Salmonidae > Oncorhynchus > Oncorhynchus tshawytscha. Next base: position 72,001,434 of record NC_056433.1, read on the forward strand.
GTTATATAGGTATGCACGTCATCTACCTACGTTATATAGGTATGCACGTCATCTACCTACGTTATATAGGTATGCACGTCATCTACCTACGTTATATTAGGTATGCACGTCATCTACCTACGTTATATTAGGTATGCACGTCATCTATCTACGTTATATAGGTATGTACCTCATCTACCTACATTATATAGGTATGCACGTCATCGACCTACGTTATATAGGTATGCACATCATCTACCTACGTTATATAGGTATGCACGTCATCTACCTACGTTATATAGGTATGCACGTCATCTACCTACGTTATATAGGTATGCACGTCATCTACCTACGTTATATAGGTATGCACGTCATCTATCTACGTTATATTAGGTATGCACGTCATCTATCTACGTTATATAGGTATGTACCTCATCTACCTACATTATATAGGTATGCACGTCATCGACCTACGTTATATAGGTATGCACATAATCTATCTACGTTATATAGGTATGCACGTCAGCTTTGACATCGGTTTTGAACATCGGCTTTAAACTAGACATCGGGCCGATGTTGGCATTTTTAGCTAATATCGGCCAATTCCTATATGCTTACCGATATATTGTGCGTCCCTAGTTATCTATCCAAAACGGAGATGTAAGGGGAAACCACTTTTCCAATATTTTTGTCCCTATAACAAAGAACAAACAGCAAAAAAATATACATGATCAAATACAAATCTTAGAATCAACTATTAAAGACTAACACAACCTATAGGATTCTCCAATGTAAATTGAATGAACAACAGGACAAAATACAAACCCTCCAACCCAAAAAGGCCTGTGGTGTTAATGGTATCCTCAATGAAATTATAAAATAGACAGACCACAAATTCCAATTGGCTATATTAAAACTCTTTAACATCATCCTTAGCTCTGGCATCTTCCCCAATATTTGGAACCAAGGACTGATCACCCCAATCCACAATAATGGAGACAAATTTGACCCCTATAACTACCATGGGATATGCGTCATCCGCAACCTCGGGAAAATCCTCTGCATTATCATTAACAGCAGACTAATTAATTTCCTCAGTGAAAACAATGTACTGAGCAAATGTCAAATTGGCTTTAAAACAAATTACCATACGACAGACCACGTATTCACCCTGGCACCCTAATTGACAAACAACCCAACCAAAACAAAGTCTTCTCATGCCTTATTGATTTCAAAAAGCATTTGACTCAATTTGGCATGAGGGTCTGCTATACAAATTGATGGAAAGTGGTGTTGGGGGAAAAACATACAACATCATGAAATCCATGTACACAAACAACAAGTGTGCGGTTAAAATTGGCAAAAAACACAAACATTTCTTTCCACAGGCCCGTTGGGTGAGACAGGGATGCAGATTAAGCCCCACCCTCTTCAACATTATATATCAACGAATTAGCAAGGGCACTAGAACAGTCTGCAACGCCCAGCATCACCCTACTAGAATCTGAAGTCAAATGCCTACTGTTTGTTGATGATCTGGTGCTTCTGTCACCAACCAAGGAGGACCTACAGCAGCACCTAGATCTTCTGTCAGACCTGGGCCCTGACAGTAAATCTCAATAAGACAAAAATAATGGTGTTCCAAAAAAGGTCCAGTCGCCAGGACCACAAATACAAATTCCATCTAGACACAGTTGCCCTAGAGCACACAAAAAACTATACATACCTCGGTCTAAACATCAGCGCCACAGGTAACTTCCAGAGACAAGGCAAGAAGGGCTTCTATGCCATCAAAAATAACATAAATTTCGACATACCAATTAGGAACTGGCTAAAAATACTTGAATCAGTTATAGAGCCCATTGCCCTTTATGGTTGTGAGGTCTGGGGTCCGCTCACCAATCAAGAATTCACAAAATGGGACAAACACCAAATGGAGAGACTGCATAAATGATTCTGCAAAAATATCCTCAGTGTACAACGTAAAACACCAAATAATGCATGCAGAGCAGAACTAGGCTGATACCAGCTAATTATCAACATCCAAAAAATAGTTGTTTAAATTCTACAACCACCTAAAAGGAAGCGATTCCCAGACCTTCCATAACAAAGCCATCACCTACAGAGAGATGAACCTGGAGAAGAGTCCCCTAAGCAAGCTGGTCCTGGAGCTCTGTTCACAAACAGACCCCACAGAGCCCCAGGACAGAAACACAATTAGACCCAACAAAATCAGGAGAAAACGAAAACAGAATAACTTAGAAAGAATTAACAAAAAAACTGAGCAAACTAGAATTCTATTTGGCCCTAAACAGAGAGTACACAGCGGCAGAATACCTGACCACTGTGACTGACCCAAACTTAAGAAAAGCTTTGACTATGTACAGACTCAGTGAGCATAGCCTTGCCATTGAGAAAGGCCGCCGTAGGCAGACCTGGCTCTCAAGAGAAGACAGACTATGTGCACATTGCCCACAAAATGAGGTGGAAACTGAGCTGCGCTTCCTAACCTCCTGCCAAATGTACGACCATATTAGAGTCACATATTTCCCTCAGATTACACAGATCCGAAAACAAACTCCATTTTGATAAAGTCCCATATCTACTGGGTGAAAAACCAGTGTGCCATCACAGCAACAAGAAAAGGGCAACCAATGAAGAACAAACACCATTGTAAATGCAACCCATATTTATGTTTATTTTTTCCCCCTTTTGTACTTTAACTATTTGTACATCAACACTGTAAATATATGTACAACACTGTAAATATATGTACAACACTGTAAATATATGTACAACACTGTAAATATATGTACAACACTGTAAATATATGTACAACACTGTAAATATAGACATAATATGACATTTGAAATGTCTTCATTATTTTGGAACTTCTGTGAGTGTAATGTTTACTGTTAATTTGTATTGCTTATTGTTTATTTCACTTTTGTTTATTACCTACTTCACTTGCTTTGGCATATTTTTCCCATGCTAATAAAGCCCTTAAATTGAAATAGAATTGAGCAGCATGGGGTGAGTCTGGTGACAACGTGACAGAGAGGAGGATACACATCATCATCCAAGGACGACTAGCAACACACCAGAGAAGGTTTGTTGAGTGGAGAGAGGTGAAGGAATAGTGTGAAAAAGCTGAGTGAGAGAGAAGTGAGGTACTACCTTCGAGGTGGAGTGATGTGGGGGAAGAGGAAAAGGAAGTTTGTGGAGTAGAGCCCTACGTTCTAGAAAGACCATGTATTGTGCTTCCTGGGCAGTCTTTGACAGACAACATAAGTAGATACCAGGAAGTGGAGGTGTACTTACTCAGTATGTAGAGGGAGAGAGTGAGGCCAGCCAGACAGAAGCCCTCAAAGAAACGTAATGTGCTGAACATGGTCATGTTGAAGGAGAACGCTACACTCAAACCAAACACCAACATGAACAGCACCGAGACTATCAGGACAGGGTGTCGACCGAACCTGAGAGAGAGAGAGAGAGAGAGAGAGAGAGAGAGAGAGAAAGAAAAGAAAGAAAATTAGAAATGGAAAGAGAAATTAGTCCAATGGTCTACAACCTGATCCTGGGTTAGAGGTCAGCAGATCATTGGGTCAGAGTAGTCTCTGTTGCTATAGCTACAGCTCATCCCACAGACAACTCAACAGGGAGATCTGTGGGTGTTTTTCATAAGACACTGTCTATTCTCGGATGCCTGGGGGAGTGGGGATGCAGACACAGACATGAGAACACATGTAGCAGATGGCTAAGTGCATCTCTACTACCTTGCTGAGACCTAGAAGTACTGTCACCCCAGATCCAGATATGCCTTGGCTTTTTATTGGTCAGTGGTATTGACACTGTTTCTGGAGTATGTTTTGTTACGTTGGGGGGAGTTGTGAGTTACCACCCCGGTTGGAGCGGAATTTCCACTGTCACACACAAAGACACAAAATGGAGAAGGAGAATGCTGGATCACGTACCAGTCGGCCAGGATGCCCATCACCAGGTAGCCGAAGATAGATCCCACTAAGAGAGAGAACTTGGCGATGTGAACTTTCCAGGCCGAATCACACACCAGGTTCCACTGCAGAGAGAGAAGTGGGAAATATATGTATTAAATAAACTCAGCATGAAAAGAAACATCCTCTCACTGTCAACTGCGTTTATTTTCAGCAAACTTAACATGTGTAAATATTTGTATGAACATAACAAGATTCAACAACTGAGACATAAACTGAACAAGTTCCACAGACATATGAAATAACAGAAATGGAATAATGTGTTCCTGAACAAAAGGGGGGGGGTCAAAATCAAAAGTCAGTCTCTGATGTGGCCACCAGCTGCATTAAGTACTGCAGTGCATCTCCTCCTCATGGACTGCACCCGATTTGCCTGTTCTTGCTGTGAGATATTACCCCACTCTTCCACTAAAGCACCTACAAGTTCCAGGACATTTCTGGGGGGAATGGCCTTAGCCCTCACCCTCCGAACCAACAGGTCCCAGACGTGCTCAATGGGATTGAGATCTTCGCTGGCCATGGCAGAACACTGACATTTCTGTCTTGCAGGAAATCACGCACAGAACGAGCAGTATGGCTGGTGGCATTGTCATGCTGGAGGGTCATGTCAGGATGAGCCTGCAGAAGGGGTACCACATGAGGGAGGAGGATGTCTTCCCTGTAACGCACAGCATTGAGAATGCATGCAATGACAACAAGCTCAGTCCGATGATGCTGTGACACACCGCCCCAGACCATGACGGACCCTCCACCTCCAAATCGATCCTGCCCAGAGTACAGGCCTCAGTGTAATGCTCATTCCTTCGACGATAAACGCAAATCCGACCATCACCCCTCATGCAACAAAACCGCGACTCTTCAGTAGAGAGCATTTTTGCCAGTCCTGTCTGGTTCAGCAAAGGTGGGTTTGTGCCCATAGGCGACGTTGTTGCTGGTGATGTCTGGTGAGGACCTGCCTTACAACAGGCCTACATGCCCTCAGTCCAGCCTATCTCAGCCTATTGCGGAAAGTCTGAGCACTGATGGAGGGATTGTGCGTTCCTGGTGTAACTCGGGCAGTTGTTGTTGCCATCCTGTACCTGTCACGCAGGTATGATGTTCGGATGTACCGATCCTGTTTAGGTGTTGTTACACGTGGTCTGCCACTGCGAGGACGATCAGCTGTCCGTCCTGTCTCCCTGTAGCGCTGTCTTAGGCGTCTCACAGTACGGACATTGCAATTTATTGCCATGGCCACATCTGCAGTCCTCATCCCTCCTTGCAGCATGCATAAGGCACGTTCACGCAGATGAGCAGGGACCCTGGGCATCTTTCTTTTGGTGTTTTTCAGAATCAGTAGAAAGGCCTCTTTAGTGTCCTAACTTTCATAACTGTGACCTTAATTGCCTACCGTAAGCTGTTAGTGAGCTGTAAGCTGTAAACTGTTAATGACCATTCCACAGGTGCATGTTCATTAATTGTTTATGGTTCATTGAACAAGCATGGGAAACAGTGTTTAAACCCTTTACAATGAAGATCTGTGAAGTTATTTTGATTTTGACTTATTATCTTTGAAAGACAGGGTCCTGAAAAATGGACGTTACTTTTTTTGCTGAGGTTATAAGTAATAATACACCAAATAACAGGAGAGAAAGAGAATGAGAGGGACATAAATCCTGTACATGTTTATCAACAACATGATACAGTATCACACAGCAAACTACACGAGAGAAAGAGTAATCATATAAGTTGTTAGGGATAAAACTAAAAGATCCTGAAGCACAACTTGGTTGGAGAGAGTAAGGAAGAGATAGGGAGAGAGAGAAAGAGGGAAGAGAGAGATTGAAGGAGAGTAAGGGCAAGAGAGAAGAGAGATGAGTATCGGGTATGATTGATAAGTCTACTGTAATAGGTTTATCAATGGGCTATTTATCTGAAAAAGCAGATGTCTGGCACTGAACACACACACACACAATAAAACACTAAGAAATGATCCCACATACTAACACACACAGTTAAACTTAATCTCATATAAGAATGTACCTGTTTTAGATTGAATTGTTATTTTGTCAAACCTGCTCAGATGCAGGTCAATATGTTGGGGGTCAAAAGAGACTACCTGCTACACCTACTCTTCTTCTATGATGGATTGTACAATAATCACATCCTCTGCTCTCATCAGTATCACAGAGTGGCCTAATAGACAACACCACAGTAGGATTAATTCAATTAGCTGGCATGGATTGTTATACTCCAAAGTGTAGTGTGTTTTGATCATGCCAACTGGGGTCAGCTGAGATATGAAAGTGGTTTGAAAATGAGTGGGCACCAGTTACTGTATGCTCTGAGGGCAAACTGCTCTGTCTTACAGTAGGCCTATGGCACAGAATGTACAGAATGGAACATTGGCAGAGTGTATGTATTGTTCATGGTGCTGGGTAGACTAAACTCCACTGAGACCAGCTTGTGCCCCATAGCTGCATAGGATGCGCTGTTAGTGATGCTGATGATTGTTCAGCTTTTTCAGATGCCGAAACAGTCAGAGGGGAGGTATGGCATCTGGTGCACACTTGTTACCTTGGTTACCACGTTCTGACTGAGTCCAGTCTGCAGTTCGAGCTTCCACTCCTTACACTCGCATTGCATGCCACCGCTGTCACCGACACCGTCTCTTGTGCCATTGTCTAGGGGGAGGTAAGGCACGGGTGTACCAATGCCACCATTCGTTACGGTCACCGGTAACGTTAAAGATCCCATGGTCCAATTACTCCCGTTGACCAGAGGCTGTACGCACGTGCCGTTCGGTTGGGCCAAAAGGAAATAATCCGAAAACTGGCTAAATCCGATAAATAAAGCCGGTATCCACGTCAGGATCACGAGCTGCTTTTGGTGTTTCCCAAACCCCCCGAGAGACGGTAGAATTGAGCCGTCGACGTGCGGCAGCAGCCTGGGGGCCTGTGTCTGCTCCAGCGACACGAAGCCGTTATCAATTGGCGGTTGGTCCCGCTCCTGTGCCTCTGACACCGGCCGCTCTGGTCCCGCTGCCATCTCGACAACAAAGAACTGCCAAACCCCTGGAGCTCTGCTGCCCTGTCCACTCGGCTCTGCGTAAACCCTGTGTTACAAAGGAAACCCAGAGCGCAGGCAGACAAAATGTATACAACAAAGACTGGGGAAGAATGAGAGTTGAATCGGGGTCCTCTGGAAGATTACCGAGTGGTTGCTCGTCTCACCATGGTGCTCCGGTTAGAATAGGCTGACCGAATGACGGTTTCAGGTGGAGCCAGGGGCTCAGGGCGAAGCTGTGGCGAGGGCACCGGCAAGGTGTGGGCTCCGAGAGGCAGGCATGCTCACCATGCTGAAGGTCTTTGTGTTCCAACGGGATAGCATCCATCCATGTGGGGTTAAACTAGACACACAGGCAAAGAGGTGTGGGTGACTGATCGGCACATTTGCTAGCTACCTCCACGCGCTCCACAGGTAACACACCTGCCAAGTCCTTGACCCCTCGCAGGTATAGTGGTGGTTGTGGTGGTCATTGCTGCAGTTTGCAGACAGAACCAACCGTTAGGTCTATCCTACATATCATACGGCTCTCATCCAATATGAGATCACCGTTTGATTTCAATGAATATTCGTCCAGGTCTCTCCGTTCGGATACACTTGGCTTTGAACAAGTCGACCACACACTCCAATCCCGCTTCGTTTCGCTGGTAATCGGTGGTGTAGGCTAAACTGTGCGGTGCACGCAGTCTCTGAGAATCAAGCCCCGCCCTTCACCGTTGTTCGGCGCGCTGTGATTGGTCCGTGTTCACGGGGCGATTGCACCATTGACGCGCAATTGGACGTCGGTGCCGTAGTCTACCGAAACCGCGACAAAGATGTTCTTTGTTTACCACCTGCCCCCTTTCCCTCAAAATAATAACACGGGTTTGTGAGAAATACTACACAGTTCATGTTTATCGTCAATTAGGTGATATTTAGAGATTAACTGGAGATGTGTTGGAGGCAATGAGGATTTGTGTCAATTAAAGCCTCACTCGCACAGGATACCCCCCCCCACACACACACACACACTCCATACAGCTGCGTTTATTATGTATGTCAGAATGTCTGACTCATAAATAGATAACAACGTTTGCATTTCTGGAGATGACAATAGCCTGTCACACAGATGGGTTGCAGCTGCAGCCTATTGTACAATTATGACATGGTCTCCTCCGCAGGGTGATGTGTGGGTAGTCCTTCGCCAGAGGGCGTCAAATGATCAAAATCTGTTGAGTCCTTGCATTGCTCAAGGTTTGACAAGAAGTATGGTAATCTGTTATTTTAGAATTCATCTGATGCATCACTTTCTCTCCTCTACTTTGTTCCCGGTGTGAAATGTTATTTGCTCAAATGTCAGGGAGACATGGATGAGTTGAACATTACACCCAGGCTTGAATTTGGCAAAGTTCTAGGGAAATTACTAATGTAGGGCTCCTGGTCACCATAGCTCAGGTGTGCCAGGAAGTGATGATTATTAGAGGTCATATAATAGATGTACTTGAAAAAAACACCAGTTTTCTCCACATGATCTGCTTCACAATCCGACTGCACGATATCTAGGTCATTTAATGTGAAACAACACACCATTTTATGATTTGATGACATGTCAAGTCATATGGCATATTCTATTTCCCCATCCTGCACTGCAGCTCTGTAAAGATGCAGTATTACTGTAGTGAACATGGAGGCAGTAGAACCTCATCATAACCTTCACTAGTTAGGATACAGCAGTAACAGTAGGCTAGTAGCACAGCTAAACAGAACCATATGGCTCTCCAGCAAGGTAGTGTCTTCTCTCTCACACATTCTCAATCTCACAATCATTGCATTGGTACATTATTAGAACATACATTTCTTCATAGTTTTACGGTGCAAAACTTGACCCGATATTGAAAACTTGTGAATTGCTTCTGAATGCCTGACTATTGCTCAGCGCTGGAAAAAAACTACACCAGCCAGTAGTCAGTGACTTTTTGACAGCATGTGTATGTAATGATGTTATGAATAAAAAACAACAGACTGATCTGATTCTTCATTTATTGGTGTCGGCATGACATCGCTATGACATCGAGGTGGTATCCGGAGTGTGATTGGCTCTTTCACAGCGAGATGAGAACATGTGCTCAGCCCTCACTCATTTCTCACCTACACACAAGCACCTCGCCTCTGCTCGGCCGCTGGCTTACCCAGACATTCCTTCAGGGGGTTAGAGAGAGGGAGGGAGGAGGGGGGGAAGCGGAGGAGGAGAAGTGTGTGTCACATATCACTGTCTCCCAACCACACCCTTATATACCTTCACTCCTGACACACGCACACACACACACACATTGTCAGGAATCGTGAATTTGCCCAAGGTGTGGAAATTGCTGAATGAAAAAATAAGGTGAAATACTTTTATATTTAAAGGTTCAATAGACAAACAATAGACAGACATATGCATATGGGAAGACAGACACGCTCCTCTGAGAGGTTCGTAGCAATCTTCCAACCTCCTCAAGGGCAGGCAGGTCTAAATACTCATACTTATCTGTTCGTTCTCCAAGTGTTCCAGGCCCCTGATCAAAACATTAATCAAGGTTGTCGAGACCACTTGGGTCAGAGTGAGCCGTATATTAGATGTCTTTATCATCTGAAACAACTGATGGCTGAATTTACAGCAATTGGCCCTCGGCCTCAGGAAGGTCATCTAGTGGTCACCTAGGATACAAGGTTCTCCTTTATGGTTTTTTCCTACCTCTTGGAAGTCACTCAGGGGCTGAGTTCAGATTTAAGGGGGGCGAAGAATTTAGATTTTAATGACACACACACACACACACACACACACACACACACACACACACACACACACACACACACACACACACACACACACACACACACACACACACACACACACACACACACACACACACACACAATGTTGGTATTACTATCCAAGTGGGGACCCATAACTAATAACCCTAACCCTAAACCTAACTCCTAAGCCTAAAATAGCCTCTTCATTTTGGGGACCTGTGAAATGTCCCCACTTATCAGAATGTTCCTTGTTTTACTATTCCTGTGAGGAATTTTGAAACCCAAAAGGATTGGTCACTTACAATCTACTTTAATTACAGTTATTTACTTGATATGCTTTGTGAATAAAGATGCCAACAGACTGATTCATCTCTCTTGTGAAGTTTTAGCTTACCTTTTGCCTTTTAAAACAGGTTTGAGGAAACTGTTGAAAAAGTATTGTGCTATCTCATAAAAGACATACACTATATATACGGCTTCAAATGAGTGGATTCGACTATTTCAGCCACACCTGTTGCTGACAAGTGTATAAAATGGAACACACAGCCATGCAATCTCTATAGACAACCATTGGCAGTAGAATGGCCTTACTGAAGTGATCAGGGACTTTCAACGTGGCACCGATATAGGATGCCACCTTTCCAACAAGTCATTTCGTAAAATTTCTGGCCTGCTAGAGCTGTCCCGGTCAACTGTAAGTGCTGTTATTGTGAAGTGGAAACATCTAGGACAGGGGTACTCAAGTCCTATTTGAGAAGGTCCAGTCACACAAATTTCCTAGGTGTAACGTCTGCTTCCAACTCACACCCTCAAACACGTAGATCCCCTGAACACAGCTCACTTTCCAGCCCACTTTCCAGCTCACACTCTCAAACACCTAGATCCCCTGAACGCAGCTCACTCTCCAGATCACAATCACCTGAATTCTAATCACCTGTTCACACACCTGTATTTTATTACCACACACTATTTATTTCAAGCCTTTGCACCCCGTCACTGTGAGGTATTGTTTGTTTTGTGACACATCTTTCAGAGCGCAATTTTTTTTTTTTGGTGAATCACTCCTCCTGTGTATGATAGTTTGTGCCTGCCTCACTAACGATGCCTATTCCCTGCCTGTACTATCGGATTTCCTGATATCTACTGATTGCCTGATCTCCCAGACTACATTACTAGCCTTCTCCCTGCCTGAACTATTTCCCTTTTGGACCCCCCCTCCCCCCTGTGTATAACCTTCTGCCTACCCCTGGAACCAGCTACCTGCCTCCTCCTGTATATAACCTTCTGCCTACCCCTGGAACCAGCTACCTGCCTCCTCCTGTATATAACTGCCTACCCCTGGAACCAGCTACCTGCCTCCCTGTATATAACCTTCTGCCTACCCCTGGAACCAGCTACCTGCCTCCTCCTGTATATAACCTTCTGCCTACCCCTGGAACCAGCTACCTGCCTCCTCCTGTATATAACCTTCTGCCTACCCCTGGAACCAGCTACCTGCCTCCTCCTGTATATAACCTTCTGCCTACCCCTGGAACCAGCTACCTGCCTCCTCCTGTATATAACCTTCTGCCTACCCCTGGAACCAGCTACCTGCCTCCTCCTGTATATAACCTTCTGCCTACCCCTGGAACCAGCTACCTGCCTCCTCCTGTGGTGCTTTGCAATAAACACCTGCTGCGCCCTGCACTTGAAACCAGCTCTCTGTCTCCCCTCGTGTTTATTACACTAGGTGGCAAAGGTCTGGATGGATGTTATTTATCGGCGTAGTAACAAACCCACTTCTCGCAACCCATGCAAACCCAGACTGTTCATACCCCTCTTGTTGGCGTTGAGCAAATGTTGCAGTTTAAGTTAATTTCCTGCAATTCTACACATTATTCCATGTCTGCCCAAATGCATAGTGACAACTGTAAAGTTTGGTGGAGGAGGAATAGTGGTCTGGGGCTGTTTTTCATGGTTTGGGCTAGGGAAGGGAAATGTTAACGTTACAGCTTAGAGTGCCATTCTGTGCTCCCAACTTTGTGGCAACAGTTTGGGGAAGGGCCTTCCTTGTTTCAGCATGACAATGCCCCTGTGCACAGGCGAGGTCCATACAGAAATGGTTTGTCTAGACCGGTGTGGAAGAACTTCACTGGCCTGCACAGAGCCCTGACCTCAACTCCATCGAACACCTTTGAGATGAATTGGAAAGCTGTCTGTGAGCCAGGCCAAATCGCCCAACATCAGTGCATGACCTCACTAAGGCTCTTGTGGCTGAATGGAAGCAAGTCCCTGCAGCAATGTTCCAACATCTAGTGCAAAGCCTTCCCAGAAGAGTAGAGGCTGTTATAGCAGCAAAGAGGGGAACAGTTCCATACCTTTGGTCATGTAGGATGCTTGTAATTTAAAAAATGCTAAATATAATGACTGGTCCATTAGTGGGCAGAGCCACATCAGTTCTTACAGCAGGTAAAAGTGATGTCAGTGGCCTAGTTGGGCTCAGGTGACAGATATCTGATCCTCCTTCTCTCCCCCTCCATCCTCCCCCCTTCCCCTGCTCTGTCTCACCCCCTGGGTGAGTATCCATGTCACGCGGCTCACACAGGTACTCTATTGTCAGGCATCGCTCTCCCTCCGTCCCTCTCACCTCTTCCCATCACTGTGCCCCTGGTGACCTAACAAAGCGTTGCCTATCCACAGGATAATTTTTAAAATCAAACAAACCCTGCTGAAGGGACTCAGATAATCACAGGATGTCCCCTCAAGTATTGTGATTTGTGTTTATTTCTCATGCCAAGCGTCATTTGACTGAGACAACAAAGATGTGTTTGAGCTGCAAACAGAGAGTGACTGTGTCAGCCTCCCAGGTGTGACAGTGACAATCACCAATTTGGCCTACTTCCCACACACTCACTATCTGAAAATATTGAAAGACCAGCTTCATCATCACAACCTACACTGAACAAAAATATAAACTCAAAATGTAAAGTGTTGGTTCTATGATTCATGAGCTGAAATAAAAGATCCCAGAAATGTTCCATATGCACAAAAAGCTTATTTCACTCAAATTTTGTGCACAAATTTGTTTACATCCCTGTTAGTGAGCATTTCTCCTTTGCCAAAATAATCCATCCACCAGACATGTGCGGCATATCAAGAAGCTGATTAAAAAGCATGATCATTATACAGGTACACCTTGTGCTGGGGACATTAAAAGGCCACTCTAAAATGTGCAGTTTTGTCACACGACACAATGCCACAGATGTCTCAAGTTTTGAGGGAGCATGTATTTGGCATCCTGACTTCGAGAATGTCCACCAGAACTGTTGCCAGATAATTTCATGCTATCTTCTCCACCATAAACTGCCTCCAACGTCATTTTAGACAATTTGTCAGTACGTCCAACCAGCCTCACGCCCGCAGACCACGTGTATGGCGTTGTGTGGGCGAGCGTTTTTCTGATGTCATCTTTGTGAACATGGTAGCGGGGGGTTTATGGTATGGGCAGGCATAAGCTATGGACAAGAATACAATTGCATTTTGCAATTTGAATGCACAGAAATACCGTGCCGAAATCCTGAGGCCCATTGTGAGGCCCATTTTTTTTAAAGGTATCTGTGACCAACAGATTTATATCTGTATTTCCAGTCATGTGAAACCCGTAGATTAGGGCCAAATTCATTCATTTCAATTGACTGATGTGAACTGTAACTCTTTGAAATTGTTGCGTTTAGATTTTTGTTCAGTATATAATGTCCGCTGGGATACAGAACTACCTCATCATCATCTTACTGTACACTCAGATTCTTCCAAAGTGATCTGAGGTCTGAGCAGAGGTGTGGACTCGAGTCACATGACTTGGACTCGAGTCAGACTCGAGGCACAAATATGATGACTTGCAACTCGACTTTGACTTTAACAAATCAAATCAAATCAAATTTATTTATATAGCCCTTCGTACATCAGCTGATATCTCAAAGTGCTGTACAGAAACCCAGCCTAAAACCTCAAACAGCAAGCAATGCAGGTGTAGAAGCACGGTGGCTAGGAAAAACTCCCTAGTAAGGCCAAAACCTAGGAAGAAACCTAGAGAGGAACCAGGCTATGTGGGGTGGCCAGTCCTCTTCTGGCTGTGCCGGGTGGAGATTATAACAGAACATGGCCAAGATGTTCAAATGTTCATAAATGACCAGCATGGTCAAATAATAATAAGGCAGAACAGTTGAAACTGGAGCGGCAGCACGGCCAGGTGGACTGGGGACAGCAAGGAGTCATCATGTCAGGTAGTCCTGGGGCATGGTCCTAGGGCTCAGGTCCTCCGAGAGAGAGAAAGAAAGAGAGAAGGAGAGAATTAGAGAACGCACACTTAGATTCACACAGGACACCGAATAGGACAGGAGAAGTACTCCAGATATAACAAACTGACCCTAGCCCCCCGACACATAAACTACTGCAGCATAAATACTGGAGGCTGAGACAGGAGGGGTCAGGAGACACTGTGGCCCCATCCGAGGACACCCCCGGACAGGGTCAAACAGGAAGGATATAACCCCACCCCAGATATAACCCCACACCAATGACTCGTGACTTGACTTGAACTTGAGCCTTATGACTCGACCTGACTTGATACCCTCCCCAAGCCCAAATATAAAAAATTATGCTATTAAAAAAAGTATGCAGCACATCAACTCTTCATTTAACTGATTACAGTTTGAATCGGACAGCAGCCAATCAAATTGTGCCAGCTGAGAAAAAGGTGTGCGTGGCAGTGCAGAGGTACTTCGAGTGAAATCAGATGGAGCCGTTGGAAAGATGATACCCCAAATTATTATTTTCGGATATGAAGACGACGCTGTATCAACAAAAAAACGGTCTGCCCGCAAAAAACATGTGGGCAGAAAATTACTGACGGAGGCACAACAATTTCTAACTTTGTTCGACATTTGAAGCTGCACAAAGTCGTGGCTAATATAGCCAACAGCTATATATTTGATTACTTTACTAGTATATCATGTAGGCTAAATCAATGAGCCTCCACATAGTCACAGTGTGGGAATGTGATCATGGCACCCATGATTGAGCTACAACTGGCTAGGCAGTCGGTAGCCTAAATCCTGCCTGATGTTACTGCTGTTCCTAAAACCATTGACATACATTAGCCTACTGTAACCTCACACACAAAAAGAGAGAGAGAGAGAGAGAGAGAGAGAGAGTGTGTGTTAAGATTGAGCGATTGTGTACATTCGTGGCCAAAAGTTTTGAGAATGACACAAATATTAATTTTCACCAAGTCTGCTGCCTCAGTTTGTATGATGGCAATTTGCATGTACTCCAGAATGTTGTGAAGTGTGATCAGATGAATTGCAGTTAATTGCAAAGTCCCTCTTTGACATGCAAATGACCTAAATCCCAAAAAACATTTCCACTGCATTTCAGCCCTGCCACAAAAGGACCAGCTGACATCATGTCAGTGATTCTCTCGTTAACACAGGTGTGAGTGTTGACGAGGACAAGGCTGGAGATCACTCTGTCATGCTGATTGAGTTCGAAAACAGAATGGAAGCTTCAAAAGGAGGGTGGTGCTTGGAATCATTGTTCTTCCTCTGTCAACCATGGTTACCTGCAAGGGAACACGTGCCGTCATCATTGCTTTGCACAAAAGGGCTTCACAGGCAAGGATATTGCTGCCAGTAAGACTGCACCTAAATAATCAATTCATCAAATCATCAAGAACTTCAAGGAGAGCGGTTCAATTGTTGTGAAGAAGGCTTCAGGGCACCCAAGAAAGTCCAGCAAGCATCAGAACCATCTCCTAAAGTTGATTCAGCTGCGGGATTGGGGCAAAACCAGTACAGAGCTTGCTCAGGAATGGCAACAGGCAGGTGTGAGTGCATCTGCACGCACAGTGAGGCGAAGACTTTTGGAGGATTGCCTGGTGTCAAGAAGGGCAGCAACGAAGCCACTTCTCTCCAGGACAAACATCAGGGACAGACGGATATTCTGCAAAAGGTACAGGGATTGGACTGCTGAGGACTGGGGTAAAGTAATTTTCTCTGATGAATCCCCTTTCTGATTGTTTGGGGCATCCGGAAAAAAGCTTGTCCGGAGAAGACAAGGTGAGCGCTACCATCAGTCCTGTGTCATGCCAACAGTAAAGCATCCTGAGCCCATTCATGTGTGGGGTTGCTTCTCAGCCAAGGGAGTGGGCTCACTCACAATTTTTCCCAAAAACACAGCCATGAATAAAGAATGGTACCAACACATCCTCCGAGAGAAACTTCTCCCAACCATCCAGGAACAGCTTGGTGATGAACAATGCCTTTTCCAGCATGATGGAGCACCTTGTCATAAGGCAAAAGTGATAACTAAGTGGCTCGGGGATCAAAACATTGATATTTTGGGTCCATGGCCAGGAAACTCCCCAGACCTTAATCCCATTGAAAACTTGTGGTCAATCCTCAAGAGGTGGATGGACAAACAAAACCCCACAAATTCTGACAAACTCCAAGCATTGATTATGCAAGAATGGCTGCCATCAGTCAGGATGTGGCCCAGAAGTTAATTGACAGCATGCTAGGGCGGATTGCAGAGGTCTTGAAAAGAAGGGTCAACACCACAAATATTGACTCTTTGCATCAACTTTATGTAATTGTCAATAAAAGCCTTGGACACTTATGAAATGCTTGTAATTATACTTCAGTATTCCATAGTAACATCTGACAAAAATATCTAAAGACACTGAAGCAGCAAACTTTGTTGAAATTAATATTTGTGTCATTCGCAAAACTTTTGGCCACGACTGTACAAGCCTACATTGCTCGATTGTGGCCATAGCGATCCTCGATATCACTGGGGGGGAGTCTTTCTCATGGCTACCCATGTATTTCTATGGAAATAAAACATTTATTTGGAAAGTAATAAATATATAAATATTTTTAAAAGCATTCATGATTTGCATAAATGTAATATACTATCTATTACTCTTGTTAAAAATATGAAATGGTATTACATTTGGTGAAGAGCACATTATGACTGGTTTGGACTCGAAACTCAAAGTTTAGGACTTGAGAATTGACTTGAGACTTGACTCGGACTTGCCTGTCTTGACTTGGGACTTGACATGGGACTTGAGTGCTAAAACTTGAGACTGACTTGTGAATTGTAAAACAATGACTTGGTCCCACCTCTGGTGTAAAGATCTTTCTTTCTTTCCTTTGTGAGAGGAGGACAATCTGTGACCTGGTTCAAATACATAAGAGTGAGACCACGCTCTGTTTGGCATGTTACTGATTTCCTGCAAGAGCCTTGAAGCCTGAATACCATTCTATCAGACAGACTGACACACCACTCATTATCCACATTCCTTATAATTATTGACACTCCTGTTTTGTCTTTTTCAGGCAGAGCAACACTTCCTGTGTACATATAAACCCAGCTACTCACACCTACCTCCACCTACTGTTGAAGTCAGAAGTTTACATACACCTTAGCCAAATACATTTAAACTCAGTTTTTCACAATTCCTGACATTTAATCCTTGTAAAAATTCACTATTTTGGGTCAGTTAGAATCACCACTTTATTTTAAGAATGTGAAATGTCAGAATAATAGTAGAGAGAATTATTTATTTCAGCTTTTATTTCTTTCATCACATTCCCAGCGGGTCAGAAGTTTACATACACTCAATTCGTATTTGGTAGCATTGCCTTTAAATTGGGTCAAACATTTCAGGTAGCCTTCCACAAGTTTCCCACAATAAGTTGGGTGAATTTTGGCCCATTCCTCCTGACAGAGCTGGTGTAACCGAGTCAGGTTTGTTGGCCTCCTTTCTCGCACACATTTTCTATATGATTGAGGTCAGGGCTTTGTGATGGCCACTCCAATACCTTGACTTGGAGTCCTTAAGCCAATTTGCCACAACTTTGGAAGTATGCTTGGGGTCATTGTCCATTTGGAAGACCCATTTTTCGACCAAGCTTTAACTTCCTGACTGATGTCTTGAGATGTTGCTTCAATATATCCACATAATGTTCCTTCCTCACTTCCTTTGTGAAGTGCACCAGTCCCTCCTGCAGCAAAGCACCCCACAACATGATGCTGCCACCCCCGTGCTTCACGGTTGGGATGGTGTTCTTCGGCTTGAAAGCCTCCCCTTTTTTCCTCCAAACATAATGATGGTCATTATGACCAAACAGTTCTATTTTTGTTTCATCAGACCAGAGGACATTTCTCCAAAAAGTACGATCTTTGTTCCAATGTGCAGTTGCAAACCGTAGTATGATTTTTTATGGCGGTTTTGGAGCAGTGGCTTCTTCCTTGCTGAGCGGCCTTTCAGGTTATGTCGATGTAAGACTCGTTTTACTGCGGATAAAGATACTTTTATACCAGTTTCCTCCAGCATCTTCACAAGGTCCTTTGCTGTTGTTCTGGGATTGATTTGCACTTTCGCACCAAAGTACATTCATCTCTAGGAGACAGAACGTGTCTCCTTCCTGAGCGGTATGACGGCTGTGTGGTCCCATGGTGTTTATACTTGCATACTATTGTTTGTACAGATGAACGTGGTACCTTCAGGCATTTGGAAATTGCTCCCAAGGATGAACCAGACTTGTGGAGGTCTACAATTTGTATTTTGAGGTCTTGGCTGATTTCTTTTGATTTTCCCATGATATCAAGCAAAGAGGCACTGAGTTTGAAGGTAGGCCTTGAAATACATTCACAGGTACACCTCCAATTGACTCAAATAATGTAAATTAGCCTATCCGAAGCTTCTAAAGCCATGACATAATTTTCTGGAATTTTCCAAGCTGTTTAAAGGCACAGTCAACTTAGTGTATGTCATCTTCTGACCCACTGGAATTGTGATACAGTGAATTATAAGTGAAATAATCTGTCTGTAAACAATTGTTGGAAAAATTACTTGTGTCATGCACAAAGTAAATATCCTAACCGACTGTAACGGCTTTCCTCCGTTGAAAGAGAAGCGGACCAAAATGCAGCGTGGTGGTTACTCATGTTCTTTAATGGAAAATGAACGATACATGAAATAACTTAAATCTACAAAACAACAAACGGACCGTGAAAACCTATACAGCCTATCTTGTGACAACAAACACAGAGACATGAACAATCACCCACAAAACCACAGTGAAACCCGGGCTACCTAAATATGGTTCTCAATCAGAGACAACGATAATCACCTGACTCTGATTGAGAACCGCCTCAGGCAGCCATAGACTTTCCTAGACAACCCTACTCAGCCACAATCCCAATACCTACTAAATCCCCAATACAAAAACACACCACAACATAAACCCATGTCACACCCTGGCCTGACCAAATAAATAAAGAAAACACAAAATACTAAGACCAAGGCGTGACACCGACTTTCCAAAACTATAGTTTGTTAACAAGAAATTTGTGGAGTGGTTGAAAAAATGAGTTTTAATGACTCCAACCTAAGTGTATATAAACTTCCGACTTCAACTGTACCTGTCCAAACACAGGCAATGATTGATAAGCAAAAATATAAGGTGACAGGTAATTTGAAGAGTTGTGACAGTTTGTTGACAGTTCAATGACAGGGGTTGGGGAGAGTCAAAGTGGCTAATGTCATGAAGGGGTTTCTGCTCAGTTTTCTTCAGAAGACAGTGTCTGAACATGCCTCCCAGAGTCAGCACAGAGAGGGGCAGAAAGAGAGGGAGAGTGTGATAGGGGGTTGGAGGAAAGACAGGTAGAGAGAGAGAGTTAGGACAGGTAGAGAGAGAGTTAGGACAGGTAGAGAGAGTTAGGACAGGTAGAGAGAGAGTTAGGACATGTAGAGAGAGAGTTAGGACAGGTAGAGAGAGAGAGTTAGGACAGGTACAGATAGAGAGTTAGGACAGGTACAGATAGAGAGTTAGGACAGGTACGGGGAGAGTTAGGACAGGTAGAGAGAGCGTTAGGACAGGTACAGAGAGAGAGTTAGGAATGGTAGAGAGAGAGAGAGTTAGGACAGGTAGAGAGAGAGAGAGAGACAGTGAAAGTAATGTAGAGATGTCGGACAGAGAGAGAGTGGGAATTGGCAGGCACTCTGTACTCGATACCAGGGCTGGGTGTGGTGTGATAGGGGTTGGTTTTCGTGGGTTTTGGTGGAGTTTTAGGTGTGTCTGTGCTTCAACAGAGCCTCCCAGGGCTCACTCATCTCAGCTCACCTGATGAGGCACGATGGGACAGGTGTACGTGTTGGTGGTTGCCCCTCTATTGTGAGACTAGGGCGTAACCCCTAAGGCGTGGCCTGTTGGAAGTGTGAGGTACGACCGGTTTTATCACACTACCATGGGAACAACTTCAAGAGATTTAAATCAAAGAGTTTCACTATAAAAATGCTCATCACACAGTTTTTCTGGTCAACCCACATACACAAGGAGACTTATTAGATGCCCATTACAAGCCCTCATGTCTCATCCTGTCTGACATCTGGAGATGAGTGAAGTGTGATGTGTGAACTGAGACACACACACACACACACACCTTGTCATTCAATTGGGATGCTGATGGTGATTCTTCCTGTCCTGTCTCTCTGATTCTTACATCCATTCTCGTAAAGACGTCTCCATATACAACTGGGCCAGACGTCTGTGTTTACTGTATAGAAATGCACTTTAGACCTTGTAAAATGTACATACTATATAACCTACCTGAGCCACGCACACATGTGAACATGTGCATGTCTGCTATGCATCATCATAAAAGTGTCAAAGAAACATTTAAGCCCATAGAAGATTGTATTTCTATTGAAGACAAGAACACTGATGTGTTCCAATATATTCCAACACACACTGATCTGTTTGCTTGTTTTCTATCGTGGTAGAATGAAGACCAGCCGTGGAATGTTGGTTTGGCAGAATGTGTGTGTGCGTGTGTGTGTGTGTTCATCTGTGTGCACACACAGGCAGGGACGTGTTTCAGAAAACTGAAATGCGCCAACAGGCATATAGCCTAGTGATTATAAGGGTGGGACTACATTGTTCTTCTATCTGAGAAAAACTCCAACTCCGAGTTTATTACATTCATGAATCAATCCACACATACTGTTGCGATTAAATGTCTGAACATGTTGGGGGATGGAAGGGAGGAATGGGGTTGATAGAGAAGGGGTAGTTTGTAGGTTTGTCACGCTGCATTTCCATGACAACAAACTTAGGTGTACTAACCCTGGTCTCTGGCTTGGAGCAATAGGCCTAGCTCACACACCAAGGAGCAACATTCTGCACTTGCATGCTTGAGCTAACAGAAAATACACAGTCTTTCAATAAATCAATCATGCACACACAAACACCCACTGTACCCTGACACACACACACACACACACACACACATGAACTCACGCACACGCGCACACACACACACTGTACCCTGACAGTCAATCATCATAAACACACACACACACTCACACTGTACCTTGACAGTCAATCATCATAAAAACACACACACACACCACACACTCACACTGTACCCTGACAGTCAATCATCATAAACACACAGACTCTCACACACACACACACACACACAAACACTGTCCCTTGACAGTCAATCATCATGAACACACAGACTCAAGAAAGCATGTACTTACACACACACGCACGCACACACACACAGAAAGAGCTGTGAGATTCCTCAGAGCCTGCTGAAATCGTAGGGGTAGAGTTGTTCTGGTTAATACAGTATATAGGCCAAGTACAAACATAAAATTGAATCCCCCTTATTTATTTGTTATTTTATTTAGAGTTTTTCCCCTTATCCTACCATCCCTACCCTGACTGGAGTAAGCTAACGGACAACAATACTTCTACTGCTATTTACATGTATTTTTGCTCACAGTTATGGTACCTGTAGTTAAATAATTATACATATAAACTCAGCAAAAAAAGAAACGTCCCTTCTTCAGAACCCTGTTGTTCAAAGATAATTCATAAAAATCCAAATAACTTCACAGATTCCCATTTTAAAGGGTTTAACCACTGTTTCCCATGCTTGTTCAGTGAACCATAAACAATTAATAAACATGCACCTGTGGAACGGTCATTAAGACTCTAACAGCTTACAGAGGGTAGGCAATTAAGGTTACAGTTATGAAAACTTAGGACACTAAAGAGGCCTTTCTACTGACTCTGAGAAACACCAAAAGAAAGATGCCCAGGGTCCCTGCTCATCTGCGTGAACGTGCCTTTGTAACAGTATAACTTTGGTCCGTCCCCTTGCCCATACCCGGGCTCGAACCAGGGACCCTCTGCACACATCAACAGTCACCCTCAACGCATTGTTACCCATCACTCCACAAAAGCCAAGGCCCTTGCAGAGCAAGGGGAACCACTACTTCAAGGTCTCAGAGCAAGTGACGTCACCAATTGAAACGCTATTAGCGCGCACCACCGCTAACTGGCTAGCCATTTCACATCTGTTACACCTTACGCATGCTGCAAGGAGGCATGAGGACTGTAGATGTGGCCAGGGCAATAAATTGCCATGTCCGTACTGTGAGATGCCTAAGACAGCGCTACAGGGAGACAGGACGGACAGCTGATCGTCCTCGCTGTGGCAGACCACGTGTAACAATACCTGCACAGGATCAGTACATCCGAAAATCACACCTGCGTGACAGGTACAGGATGGCAACAACAACTGCCCGAGTTACACCAGGAACGCACAATCCCTCCATCAGTGCTCAGACTCTTCGCAATAGGCTGAGAGAGGCTGGACTGAGGGCTTGTAGGCCTGTTGTAAGGCAGGTCCTCACCAGACATCACCAGCAACAACGTCGCCTATGGGCACAAACCCACTGTCGCTGGACCAGACAGGACTGGCAAAAGCTGCAGGGTTCTTCACTGACGAGTCGCGGTTTTGTTGCGCCAGGGGTGATGGTCGGATTCGCGTTTATTGTTGAAGGAATGAGAGTTACACCGAGGCCTGTACTCTGGAACGGGATCGATTTGGAGGTGGAGGGTCTGTCATGGTCTCGGGCAGTGTGTCACAGCATCATCGGACTGAGCTTGTTGTCATTGCAGGCAATCTCAACACTGTGCATTACAGGGAAGACATCCTCCTCCCTCATGTGGTACCCTTCCTGCAGGCTCATCCTGACATGACCCTCCAGCATGACAATGCCACCAGCCATACTGCTCGTTCTGTGCGTGATTTCCTGCAAGACAGGAATGTCAGTGTTCTGCCATGGTCAGCGAAGAGCCCGTATCTCAATCCCATTGAGCATGTCTGGGACCTGTTGGATCGGAGGGTGAGGGCTAGGGCCATTCCCCCCAGAAATGTCTGGGAACTTGCAGGTGCCTTAGTGGAAGAGTGGGGTAACATCTCACAGCAAGAACTGGAAAATCTGGTGCAGTCCATGAGGAGGAGATGCACTGCAGTACTTAATGCAGCTGGTGGCCACACCAGATACTGACTGTTTGTTCAGGGATACATTATTCAATTTCTGTTAGTCACATGTCTGTGGAACTTGTTCAGTTTAAGTCTCAGTTGTTGAATCTTGTTATGTTCATACATATATTTACACACGTTAAGTTTGCTGAAAATAAATGCAGTTGACAGTCAGAGGACGTTTCTTTTTTTGCTGAGTTTATATTATACATTTCTTCAAGTGCTGGATTTTCACCCAGAGTGGCCAATTCACCATTAATTCTGATCTTAACGCCAACCTTCCGATGCCCAAGGCTGTTCAGTCTGTACAGAGTGCAATATAGGTTATACCTTATGCTAAACAATGCATTACTGCAACATTATCTTCCGAGCTGGAAACATTTGAGAGCAAGACACATTACTGTAAATCTTTTAGAATAGCTTAGTGCTGAAGACTGAATGTGTTCATATTATCTCAATATTATCTTTAAAGACTACTGTAAGGTGATAAGATGGAAATTATTATAATAACTCTTTATACAATGTGCTGAGCAGGGCCGGCTCCAGGCATAAACTTCATAAGCTGACGCTTAGGGCCCACAAAAGGCTAGAGCCGGCCCTGGTGCTGATTGACACCAGTATACTTCACGGGCAGGTTGTCTCTGCCAGTGGCATTATGCGATCCAAATTGTTTTTCCTGTGGACCGCATCCACTGTCTTGGATGAGGGATAGAGTTTGTGTATTGTTAGTGTGTAAAAATGGTTGAGGTGAAAAGTATTACAAAAAATATTGCAATGAATGCTGTAATAAATGCTATTGTAATGAATGCTGTAATAAATGCTATTGTAATTAATGCTGTAATAAATGCTATTGTAATTAATGCTGCGATGAATATCTCATAAGATATGAACTGTCACAATTGTGTGCAACATACAGCACTTTTTAAAGATATTTACTGGCCTTTGCTGTTCAGACTCTTGCTGCATTCAGTCTGTCAATAGTGATCTAGGGGAAAGGAACAGTAAACATTTCAGTGTCGAGACTTCTTAAACTTGAGTGAGACACTGAGATAATAATAATTAGGCTGGTCACTAGAAACACAATAATGGCGTATCCTCTCACAGAGCACGCACACACACACATTCTTCCATAGACTAGAAAGAGGAGAGGGTGGGAACATGGAAAGAAAAAGGATAACATTCAAATCGTTTGCGAGGCAAACACGTTGATGGTAGGTGTGGTCTATCTTGTTTAAACAAAACAGATTCTCTTCCGTGTTGTAGATCCAGTCTGCGCTCCTCCGCTGAAAGGTGCGAGGGGAGAGAATTAAAGCGTCACCACCAACCGCTTCGTTCGCAGCATCTCCGCTCAAAGCTACCGCGCTGTAGCCAGGATTTTTAAGTCTTCGTCCCATAATTGTTTTTCTTCCACCAGAGTTTCATAACTTTTTGCATCCAAAGATGAGTCTACACACGTCCCAGAGAAATCGCAAATCCGGTTCTAGGCCCGACCTGAGTGGGGGAACTCAACACTATGACCGGAGTGAAGTGCACGGTGGTAATGTATACGGACAGGAGTACATGGACGGCGCAGGATACAATACATACAGCTACTCAAAGACTTCAATGGGAGGTGGTGGAGGAGTACAGGGGTATGACAGTTTTTATTTATTCTAAAGGCCATTCATTGTGTTGTATTACACAACTGTTGCTCTCACTTGACCGAATACCTCTTTTAGTAAGCTAAATTCCTGCAGAGAGAAAATGCATTGTCCAAAGTGTTTCTATCTCCAATTGAAATCCTCAAACACATTTTTGATTTCCTTCTAGTTCATTAATAACTTGATATAAAGATAATGGAATTCTTGAGGGAAATGTATGCCGTTGTCTGCCAGTGGCATTATGCAATCCAAATTGTTTTTCCTGTGGACGCATCCACTGTCTATGATGAGGGATAGAGTTTGTATATTGTTATCTACAATGCAGTTGTCTGTCTATTCACTGGGAGGAATATTTGTATTACCACAAAGCCCAGTAATACACACAGTAATTTAGTTCTGTGTGCAGTCCCATTTCATAATTTATTACCCTGCATTGAGGTGTTTGTTTTGAAGGACAAAGCAGAATGCCTGACTGCTAAAACCATGACACTAAATGCAAATAAAACGTTTTATTGGAGCCTACAATAGTTAACATGTCACGACATGCATATTATGAGCACTGAGAACGTATTTGCATGCATCCAAATAGACATGTGGAGTTGTTTTCATGGGAATATTTTCACTAGTGACTGTTGCCTGGCTACCTAAACGCCTTGCTCTGGCCAAACGCTATGCCACGCCCACCGACGTTAGTTTATGTATGTAGTACACATAGAACTGAAACCATCTGTCTTTGTGCCTCTGTGGACAAGCTGCTGGGAGACTTAAACTTTAATTATAACTTGCATGGAAACTGTGAGGCGTTGTTTAGACACCAGCTCTAACACACTTTTACTCCATTCCTGAGACCTATGTAGGAATCTAAAACATTCTATAGAGTCTATACTAGTATAACGGTCATAGTTGATGATTACAGTATGAATAGCTGTAGAAAGACTATTCATATGACAACAAAGACCAACAGATCCTCTGGGAGCATGTAAAGCCACGTGAAGTTTCAGTCGCTCTTTAGCAGTTGCATTCTCTTTATGAAGTTTTTAGTCTATCTGCCACTCTGTGTTGTTGTTTGTAGGCTAAGGAAAAGCATGTCACTACTGGCAAAGGAAAAGCATGTCACTACTCTTGAAAACCACTTCACAGGAACAGCATGTCACTACTCTTGAAAACCACTTCACAGGAACAGCATGTCACTACTCTTGAAAACCATTTCACAGGAACAGCATGTCACTACTCTTGAAAACCACTTCACAGGAACAGCATGTCACTACTCTTGAAAACCACTTCAGGAACAGCATGTCACTACTCTTGAAAAACAGCATGTCACTACTCTTGAAAACCACTTCACAGGAAAGCAGCATGTCACTACTCTTGAAAACCACTTCACAGGAACAGCATGTCACTACTCTTGAAAACCACTTCACAGGAAAAGCATGTCACTACTCTTGAAAACCACTTCACAGGAACAGCATGTCACTACTCTTGAAAACCACTTCACAGGAACAGCATGTCACTACTCTTGAAAACCACTTCACAGGAACAGCATGTCACTACTCTTGAAAACCACTTCCCAGGAAAAGCATGTCACTACTCTTGAAAACCACTTCACAGGAAAAGCATGTCACTACTCTTGAAAACCACTTCCCAGGAAAAGCATGTCACTACTCTTGAAAACCACTTCACAGGAACAGCATGTCACTACTCTTGAAAACCACTTCCCAGGAAAAGCATGTCACTACTCTTGAAAACCACTTCCCAGGAAAAGCATGTCACTACTCTTGAAAACCACTTCACAGGAACAGCATGTCACTACTCTTAAAAACCACTTCACAGGAAACAGCATGTCACTACTCTTAAAAACCACTTCACAGGAAAAGCATGTCACTACTCTTGAAAACCACTTCACAGGAACAGCATGTCACTACTCTTAAAAACCACTTCACAGGAAAAGCATGTCACTACTCTTGAAAACCACTTCTCAGGAACAGCATGTCACTACTCTTAAAAACCACTTCACAGGAACAGCATGTCACTACTCTTAAAAACCACTTCACAGGAAAACCACTTGAAAAAAACCACTTCACAGGAACAGCATGTCACTACTCTTAAAAACCACTTCACAGGAACAGCATGTCACTACTCTTGAAAAACCACTTCACAGGAACAGCATGTCACTACTCTTGAAAAACCACTTCACAGGAACAGCATGTCACTACTCTTAAAAACCACTTCACAGGAACAGCATGTCACTACTCTTCTTCACTACTCTTAAAAACCACAGGTCACTACTCTTAATAACCAAAAACCACTTAAAAACCACTTCACAGGAACAGCATGTCACTACTCTTGAAAACCAACCATGTCTTCACACTCTTAAAACCACTTCACAGGGTCACTACTCTTAAAACCAACAGGCATGTCATGTCACTCACTCTTAAAACCACTTCACAGGAACAGCATGTCACTACTCTTAAAACCACTTCACAGGAACAGCATGTCACTACTCTTAAAAACCACTTCACAGGAACAGCATGTCACTACTCTTGAAAACCACTTTCACTACTCTTGAAAACCAACAGCATGTCACTACTCTTGAAAACCACTTCACAGGAACAGCATGTCACTACTCTTGAAAACCACTTCACAGGAACAGCATGTCACTACTCTTGAAAACCACTTCACAGGAACAGCATGTCACTACTCTTGAAAACCACTTCCCAGGAAACAGCATGTCACTACTCTTGAAAACCACTTCACAGGA
Source organism: Oncorhynchus tshawytscha (assembly GCF_018296145.1). Taxonomy (NCBI): domain Eukaryota; kingdom Metazoa; phylum Chordata; class Actinopteri; order Salmoniformes; family Salmonidae; genus Oncorhynchus; species Oncorhynchus tshawytscha. The sequence goes on from NC_056433.1 coordinate 72,029,039, forward strand.
ACAGCATGTCACTAGCATGTCACTCTTGAAAACCACTTCACAGGAAAAGCATGTCACTACTCTTGAAAACCACTTCACAGGAACAGCATGTCACTACTCTTCACAGGAAAACCACTTGAAAACCACCAGGAAAAGCATGTCACTACTCTTGAAAACCACTTCACAGGAAAAGCATGTCACTACTCTTGAAAACCACTGTCACTACTCTTGAAAACCACTTCCCAGGAACAGCAGGAAAAGCATGTCACTACTCTTGAAAACCACTTCACAGGAAAAGCATGTCACTACTCTTGAAAACCACTTCACAGGAACAGCATGTCACTACTCTTAAAAACCACTTCCCAGGAAAAGCATGTCACTACTCTTGAAAACCACTTCCCAGGAAAAGCATGTCACTACTCTTGAAAACCACTTCCCAGGAACAGCATGTCACTACTCTTAAAAACCACTTCACAGGAAAAGCATGTCACTACTTCTTCCAGGAAAACACACTTGAAAACCACAGGAACAGCATGTCACTACTCTTGAAAACCACTTCACAGGAACAGCATGTCACTACTCTTGAAAACCACTCTTGTCACTAAAAACCACTTCCAGGAACAGCATGTCACAGAACAGCATGTCACTACTCTTGAAAACCACTTCACAGGAAAGCATGTCACTACTCTTGAAAACCACTTCACAGGAACAGCATGTCACTACTCTTGAAAACCACTTCCCAGGAAAAGCATGTCACTACTCTTGAAAACCACTTCCCAGGAAAAGCATGTCACTACTCTTGAAAACCACTTCCCAGGAACAGCATGTCACTACTCTTGAAAACCACTTCCCAGGAACAGCATGTCACTACTCTTGAAAACCACTTCCCAGGAACAGCATGTCACTCTTGATGCATGTTTCCCCTTTGCCCATCCCTGCACATAGTCTATTCAATTAAGGCACATCGGAAGCATCCTTAGAAAACGAAATACTTGCTAGTTGCTGCAATAAGACCACAATTCATAACAGGAAACCACTGGGACAATTGATGTAAATCATTGATCAATCTTAAACATATATTTAACGAGAAAGTCACATTGAGGTCAGAAGAAGTGCCAGTTTTTTATAGGGTTGTTGACGGTGATGAGGATGATGATTACAATGTGCTATAGTGATGTTTATAGTAGGCTGATGATGATAATGATGTCTTCCATGTCTCCTACAGCCAATCCACCGCCAGTGCCCTCCAACAGAAGGCCTACATCCTGCAGGGCCAATGTCAGGAGTACCTGAGGAAGGCAGAACACTGCCTACAGGCTGTAAGTCACTACCTACCATAGAGATATAGAATAAGTGTTCTATTCTGTGAGTCACTTCATGTCCTGTCTGCTTTGAGATGTCTCTTTGGTCCTGTTTTAGTCTAAATACAGTTAGTCTGACAACAAGTACATGTAATCAGACAGTCTGACTAAGATATGTACCGTACCTGACTGTGAGGTATGAAAGCTGAGATAGTACTGTACTAATCCTACAGCCAATCACCCTTGACTTGCTTTAGTGGATTTGTTGTGTAAGTACAAGTAGTAGGAACATGAGGTTTCTTAAAAGTCAGGTCTATTGTGAGATGATCCATAACAGGTCATTATTATTTTTGGTAGACACTCACACATGATGAATCCTCACACCTGGCATGTGAAATATGCTCTGTCAGATGCGACTCCACCCTTTCCCTTTATGTTCTCAAATGAGCTTAAAACAGCTTTAGATATGTGTCTGTCAATCCAGGTTTTATCAGAATCATGTCTTTGTTTAAGTCATCATAACCAGTGAGATTATATGCCTCATCTGTCCCTGTTATGTTTGACATGTTCATGCAGGTATGGCTGACTCAACGCGCGTGTGTGAGCACGAGCATGAGTGCGAGTTTTTGATTCAATCTGCTTGGAATAAAAGTGGTTTTGATTATGAATGGTATGAAAGAAGGCAGTGTCAGCTTTTGTCTGGCACACAGTCTGCAGCAAACCCAGGGATTATCTTTAATCACACACCCAGGGAAAGTGCTAATTTGGCCATGACCTGTCACATTATAGTACACTACTTATATTATAGTACACTACTTATAGTACACTACATTATAGTACACTACTACAATCTGATAGAAGTAATAGAAGCTGTCTGGACAGAAAGGAGATTCATACATTATGGTCCTGTTGTTAACTGGGTTTGAATTGAAGGACTCACCTAACTGAACATAGTCTACCATATTCTCATTTGAGAAACCTAGAACACCAAGTCAAAGCTAGACTGAACGTAATGTACAAATCCATAATGTGCATCTCTTCCTGACATTTCCCTGTTGATCCTACAGGGCGGCGACTCTGGGCGTGCCACAGCTGAGGCAGAACGCTTCATGGCCATGGCCAAAGAGACCATAGAGCAGCTGAATGCGTGTGCTCGGGACCTGAGCCACATGGGCCAATCCAACGACAACGTGTTCCGAAGGTCAGTAGTCTCATGGTACCAAACCTCAAAACCATATTCTTGTTTGAAACCTAGAAAGGCTGGAGTCAAGGTTAAGAGGTCAAATACACAGAGAAATTATCACTACTACAGATTTGTATTTGTACAGGTTATTCTCATTGGGGCCGATTTAGGAAATCATTTTATATTTTACATGTTTTGATGTAAGTACTTCTCAGTATTTGGTATTTAGACTTACCTTATCTAGGTGTGCAACGAGCTCTTTGGGAATGGCTCACTTATGCACACTGAATAAATGTAATTCAACCGCCAAAGAACCTCCCACTTATTGGCCAACAGAAATAGGGTTTTCAGTACATTTATCTAAAGCAATCCCTTTCAATACAGTACCTTTTTTAATTTGAATTCCCGACAGATGTTCCCCACCCCAAATAATGTTGCTCAAACAGAAGGGGGAACTAACGGAGTCACTGACCACAACCAAAATGAACCAGGTGGGGTTTTAGCAGGGGTTCTGAAAGATACTCATGGGGGTGTCCACTGAAAGTTGACCAGCAACAACAACTGGGGCCTAAAAGACACCCACCATGAACGCCCACAAAATTTGCCCAAGAACAGGCAAACTATATTAAAACTCACATCAAAGTTAAAGACAGGAAGCAAACCAAAGAGTGGAGCAAAACAAAAACAGGGAAGATTAGATAAAGGATTGTCCTTCTAGAAATCGAATAGGGAGCTCCAACTCAAGACAACTGGAGTATTGGGCCAGCCACTGTAATATCACCTGGGCCAGCACAGGTGAAACACCTACCCACTAACGAGATGACAAACCAGCACAGGTGTACCATATACTGACTAACAAGGTGACACCAATCGGTGTGCCCCACATGCTAATGTCCAACCTCGAACTATAAATGGGAATGCCAAAGCCTATAACAAGGCTCACTAGAATATATGAAGAGAATGGGTTCTGAGTATTAGGGATCAATGAAGAAAGCCATCAAAATATGCATATTCGTCTCTGTTTAGTAGATTTAAAAATACTCTGATCTTATAAATTATTAAGGGTTAGGAAAGTATTAATGAATTTACCTACTTCTTAAACAAAAACAGGTTTGGAGAGCCTTTACGCACAAGATATATTGGTGAATCAAAAATGCAGAGGATTGATTCATCCTGAAAGTTGCCATATTCAGTTGTTCAATTGATGAATATTGGAAGGGGATACAAGTCTACAAAGTTTGTTGATCAATAGTCATATAAATCTCCCTTAATCACTGATCATGGAACTGTGATGACAAAGGCTCACTCGTTGTGAACCGTGCTCCAGGCTCCAGGTTTAAACTGCCACGTTTTGTCTGCGTTCCATATTGATACCAAACATTTTCACAACAGTGTTTACAGAGGAAACAACTAAAGGTAGGCTAAATCAAACAATGTGGCCTAATGAAATGATACAGAATGTAGTGACTGAAGGGAACTAGCTGAAGGGAACTAACCCTAAATAAAGTTAAGGCCATACAATTTAAATTCTGCTTAACGGAACAGCATGTCATATTTCACTGTGGGAAAGGGGTATAAATACTTGTTATGTTGATATGCTTTTCAGTTTGCAGTCTTATGACTGATTTCACATTTGTCTCCAGAGATCATAAGATGAAATAGATCTAAAACAATAGGCATTTATATTTACAATCTCCAAATGGATGACTCATGTATTTAGCTCTTATCAATACAGTGAGCTCCAAAAGTATTGGGACTGTTACCAATGTTTTGGTCAATGTTGTTGTCCTTCCAATAAAACACCAGCTCTTTTGAAATGATACAACAACTATGAGTTTAAAGTGCAGAATCTCAGCTTTAATTTTAGGGTATGTTCATCCATATTGGGTGAACCATTTAGAAATTACACCACTTTTTGTACATAGTCCCCCTGCATTTTAGGGGACCAAAAGTTTTGGGACAAATTCACTTGTCTAAAGAGGTAGTAAAAAGTTAAGTATTTGGTCCCATATTCATAGCACACAATGACTACATCTAGCTTGTGACCACAAATTATTTGGATTAATTTTCTATTTGATTTGCTTGTGTTTCAGATATTTTTTTGCCCAATAGAAATTCATAGTAAATAATGTATTGTGCATTTTGGAGTCACTTTTATTGTAAATAAGAATAGTAGATGTTTGTAAACACTTCTACATTAATGTGAATGCTACCATTGTTAGGGATAATCCTGAATGAATCGTGAATAATGACAAAGTTACAGACGCACAAATATCATACCCCCAAGGCATGCTAACCTCTCACCATTACAATAACAGGGGAGATTTGGTGGGGTATAATATTTGTGCGTCTAACTTTCGCACTCATCATTATCAGCACTCCTACTTTGAGAATCTTTGTGGATACGGGCCGAGTTCTGTGTTAATATCTTAGAAATCCCTTACCGCCTTCACTTTCCCAAACTGTTAGGGTCATGTATAGGCGTTGTTTAACTCTCTTTCTCTGTCTCTGTCTGTCTCTCCCCCTGCCTCCATAGTATTGATCTGTTTAGGGACCAGTTAAAGGGAGTCCACATGGCCGTATATGGGACCATGCAGAGGCGGAGCCGGGGGAGCAGGGGGAGCGGTGCATGGGAGGAAGCTGGGAGGAGCTTCAACGAGGCCATTGCCTGGATTGGACAGCAGAAGGTATAGAAAACCACACCCTACCCTATGATACAGGATAGATGTGTAATGCTGTGTAGGAAGGCCTATGCTATAGGATTGCACAACAGCATCAATGCAACAGTATAGCTTCCGTCCCTCTCCTCGCCCCTACTTGGGCTCGAACCAGGGACCCTCAGCACACATCAACAACAGCCACCCTCGAAGCGTCGTTACCCATTGCGCCATTGAGCCATTTCACATCGGTTACAACTGCAGCTTTGCCACTTATGTATTAACAGAAAATATCCAAATGTCATGTTAGAGGTTACCCGTTTAGAAATGCATGTCAATTATCGTGCCAAGTTGAAAGCATTCTTCTTATTTGCATATGCAGTAATTTGAGTTTTTTTAAGTTGTAAAGAATGCTTTAGAGTCCATCTGCCACTGTCAGACATAAATCTCAATTAGGAGGGGTGGAGACCAGAGACACAGAAGGACAAAAACATTCTCACACGCCCACACTCCCCACAAACTGAGGTGAAAGTGAGACTGTTATTGTGGTCTTCAGTGAATCAAACTCCATGTCTGCTGGTGAACTCCTGACATACTGTTCTTCCTTGGTTGTTTTTCTGTGTGTATTACAGCCTTACAGGGGTAATGAGGGGTAATGAGGGGGTAATGAGTCATACCTCATGTTTCTCTATCACCACCGTGTGGCAATATGCAGCATTGTCTTCACAATAGTCCAATCAAATCAACGTTTGTTGGTCACTACATAGTTTAGCAGGTGTTATTGCAGTGCAACGAAATGCTTATGTTACAAATAAACATGGGGTCAAAACTGGGTTTTCATGGACAGGTTGGTTGCTGTTGTGTGTATTCAATATGTCTGGCCTCTGTGCGTTGGTTGAGATGTGTTAATGTTGTGTGCGAGAAGGTGTTGTTATGTGGTTATTACATGGTGGTGATATCTTTGTGTTCCAGCGTCTCATAGAAACCTCACCCTGGGGGGACGACTCTGCAGCCATCGAGCAGCAGCTGATCAGCCACAACAAGTTTCACAGCTCCATACAGAGAAGTGCAGAGGTGGACAGAGCCAAGGATGAACTGGTGTGTAGGATATATATATATAAACAAACAAACCTATCACAAACACAGTTACTTTCACACTCTCATACATTCTATTTCTGTGTGTGCGATTCTGAGTTTGTGTGATTCTAGCTCCGTGTGTGTCTTTCCCTACAGTTCAAGAAAGGAGACAAGGCCAACCAGCACGCTCTGGATCAGGACTGGGACACGCTGCAGGTGTGAGAGGGCTCTGGGGAAAACTCTCTTACAACCTGCATTACTTTAGAATATGGTTGTTGTACCATATCCTATCTCTGTATGTTTGTGTTGTATTTAACATGTTGGTGTCCATCTGTCTGTCAGTTAGTCATGACACAACCAGGGGTGTAGTGCTGCCAGAGCGTGGAGCAGCAGCACTCATTCACTTTTTACATTTAAGAATGCACAGAGCTGGTAACACTTTCGGGAAAATTCATTACATACATTTAAATAAATACCAATAACATTCCATGAAAAACTATAGAACTATAGGCTATGTGTGTACTGCTAAGGCCCGTCGGTGGCTTGACCACTTAGGGCAATCAGAACATGTGTCTGCCTTGATGTTCATAAACCTCGATGGATCCCCCTCGTGCGCAGTGGAACCCAGAATGATATATGACCACTTGGTTACGGCAACACCGTTCTGCCGAGGACACCCAAACCAGAGTAGCCACCGCAAAGCCCCCAAGAATAGCACTACACCACTGGTAACAATGGATGTTTAACTTTATTGATTGTACCTAACTATAGATGTCTCACCATGTTTTGTGTGTCAGAAAATGTCTCATGGCCGTAGCAACCAGCTGAGAGAGCTGCAGCAAATCATTGAGGAGATCAGCAGAGAAATCATGTGGGTGAATGAGAGAGAGGAGGAGGAGCTGGTGTTCGACTGGGGGGAGAAAAACATTGACCTCTACATTCCCAAGAAGCAGGAGAGCTACTCGGTAAGGACTGGGTCAAGGGTTAAAGGTCAAGGGTCAGAGGGGAAGTGTCACAGTGGGAGGGGGGAAAGGCTAGTTGATTATTCCCATAGAGGCCATACAGGATGTCTGTGTACCATATGGCACCCTATTACCTATTTAGTGCACTACTTTTCATCAGGGCTCTGGTCAATGTAGGGAATAGGGTGCCATTTGGGGTGCATACTAGCTGTAATAATTCCTGATTGTTACTGATCCTTCCTGATGATTGGTAATGTTTGGTAATCTCTAGTCCCGTGACTGACACATCTAGTTTATTGTGTATCTGCATGTCATTATGTCTTGTTCATCTGTTTTGCATTCTGTTCCCTAGGGAACTATAATGCCAAACCACTGGGAGTTGTGCAATGAAACCACAGATCATTCTTCCAGTCCCAATGGGTCCCCAGGTCCTAACACTGTTTCTGTCTCTCCAGTTCTGCCCTAACTGTGTTGTTCTCTGACAGAAACTGATGAGTACCCTGGAGGAGAAGGAGAAAGACCTGAATAAACTGAAGTTGAAAGTGGACAGCCTTCTGAAGAACCATCACCCTGCCTCTGACAAGATCGAGGTGAGGAGAATATCTATTTGATTATTGATTATTAGCTGTTAGTCGCAACATCTCCTCTTCCTGTGGCCCATGCCACCTAGCAATATCTACTGAAGCTATCTACACTGAACACAATTATAAACGCAACCTAAAACCATTTCGAAGATTTGACTTAGTAACAGTTCATATAAGGAAATCAGTCAATTGAAATACATTCATTAGGCCCTAATCTATGGATTTCACATGACTGGGAATACAGATATGCACATGTTGGTCACAGATACCTTACAAAAAAGGCAGGGACGTGGATCATAAAACCAGTCAGTATCTGGTGTGACCACCATCTGCCTCATGCAGTGCAACACATTGGCTTCACATAGAATTGATCAGGATGTTGATTGTGGCCTGTGGAATGTTGTCCCACTCCTCTTCGATGGCTGTGCAAAGTTTCTGGATATTGGCAGGAACTGGAACACGCTGTTGTACACGTCGATCCAGAGCATCCTTAACATGCTCAATGGGTGACATGTCTGGTGAGTATGCAGGCCATGAAAGAACTGGAACATTTTCAGCTTTCAGTAATTGTGTACAGATCTTTCAACATGGGGCCGTGCATCATCATGCTGCAACATGAAGTGATGGCGGTGGATGAATGGCACGACAATGGGCCTCAGGATCTCGTCACGGTATCTCTGTGTATTCAAATTGCCATCAATAGAATGCAATTGTGTTCATTGTCCATAGTTTATGCCTGCCCATACCATAACCCGACCGCCACCATGGGGCACTCTGTTCACAACATTGACGTCAGCCAACTGCTTGCCATCTGCCCGGTACAGTAGAAACCAGGATTCATCTGTGTAGAGCACACCTCCAGTGGGCATCGAAGGTGAGAATTTGCCACTGAAGTCGGTTATGACCCCGAACTGCAGTCAGGTTAAGACACTGGAGAGGACGACGAGCACGCAGATGAGATTCCCTGAGACGGTTTCTGACAGTTTGTGCAGACATTCTTCGGTTGTGCAAACCCACAGTTGTGGGTGGCTGGTCTGGGGGGTTGGTCTGTCCGGGTGGCTGGTCTGAGATGATCCCGCAGGTGAAGAAGCCGGATGTGGAGGCCCTGGGCTGGCGTGGTTACTCGTGGTCTGTGAGGCCGGTTGGACGTACTGCCAAATTCTCTTAAATGACGTTGGAGGCTGCTTATGGCAGAGAAATTAACATTCCATTCTCTGGTAACAGCTCTGGTGGACATTCCTGCAGTCAGCATGCCAATTGCACCCTCCCACAAATCTTGAGCCATCTGTGGCATTGTGTTGTGTGACAAAACTGCACATTTTAGTGGCCTTTTATTGTCCCCAACACAAGGTGCACCTATGTAACAACCATGCTGCTTAATCAGCTTCTTGATATGCCACACCTTTCAGGTGCATAGATTATCTCGGTGAAGGGGAGATGCTCACTAACAGGGATGTAAACACATTTCTGCACAAAATGAGAGAAATAAGCTTTTTGTGCATATGGGAAATTTCTGGGATCTTTTATTTCAGCTCATGACACATTACACCAACACTTTACATGATGCAAATAGATTTTTGTTCAATGTCATTCGTTGTGATGGTTATCTTGATTCATTCATCCTTTAACCCCTTTATCCTTCTGTTTTTATTTCTTCCAGGCCTACATGGACACTCTGCAGACCCAGTGGAGCTGGCTCCTCCAGATCACCAAGTGTATTCATGTCCACCTGAAGGAGAATGCTGCATACAGCCAGTTCTTCAAGGAGGCCAATGAGACGTACAGCAAGCTGCAGAAAGAGCATGAGAACATCCGTAGGAAGTTCACCAGCGATAGGAACACACCTCTGGAAAACCTGCTGGAACTACTCAACGGCCTGGAGGTAAGACATGTATATCAGCACCACAGATGCTGTTCATCAAAGCACAAGACGAGACCCAAATGCAGATACAGGAGGCAGATGGTTTTGAGTCTTACAATGTTTATTCATCCAAAGGGGTAGGAGAGAGAATGGTCGTGGACAGGCAAAAGGTCAAAACCAGATCCGAGTCCAGGAATTACAGACAGGCTCGTGGTCAAGGCAGGCAGAATAGTCAGGCAGGCGGATACAAAGTCCAGAAACAGGCAATGTTCAAAACCAGGAGGACTAGAAAAAGGAGAATAGCAAAAAGCAGGAGAACAGGAAAAACACTGGTTGACTTGGAAAAACATACAAGACGAACTGGCACAGAGAGACAGGTAACACAGGGATAAATACACCAGGGAAAATAAGCGACACCTGGAGGGGATGGAGACAAGGACAGGTGGAACAGATCAGTGCGTGACAGTTCAAGACTATATCTCAAACAACCAATTCCCAATATAGTGCACTACGTTTGACTGTAGTCACTCCAATTAAAAAAAACTGCACTACATGGGGAATAGGCAGTAATTTGTGAAGATACAAAAGTTCAATTGCTCCCCTTGTCCTCTGGAATGGATATTAACCTCTGACCCCTAACCTGTGTGTCCAACAGAAGGAGAAAGAGTGGATCTTGGAGAATAAGAGGCAGGTGCAGCACCTGGTCAACATGTCCAAAAGCATTGTGAGGCTGAGACCACGTAACCCTGAGGAAGAGAAGAGCAGTAGTCCTGTTATGGTACAGGCCCTGTGTGACTTCAAACAGGACCAGGTCAGAGACTTATTTAATTAACCATGGAGTCATACTGAGACCAAGGTCTTTTACAGATGAGCCCTGAATGACATAAATTACAGAAAATACACACATCAATATAAATACAAAATGCAAGCAGAAAGAACAACATGGTCATTAAAAACAAGCACATTCGTCAGTAATAAGGTCCTAAATCAGCCTACTGAATTGGCCCAGAGGCACCAAAACATAAAATGTAAGAACATTTAAGATTGTTCCACAAATAAGGCGCAAGAAAGGTAAATCCGCTTTTAGTTAACTCCGTAGAGACCAAAGGAATTCCCAGAGTTAACCATCCCTGAGACTGGGTGTGGTAACTTGTATGTCTGAAGTTTAGTTATGATGTTAGGTACAGTGGGACTTTTTGTAAAAGGGCTTTATAAATGAAAACATAATGTATCAACCTACAAGACATCAGAGGGCCAACCAACTTTCTGGTAGAGAATGCAGTGATGATTACTAAAATTGTCACCCGTAATAAAGAGAAGTGTGCTATGATAAACTACATCTAACGACTTTAATAAGGTGGCAGTTGTGTTCATATAGACGATGTCACCATAGTTTAGGACCGACAGAAACGTTGACTGAATGATCTGCTTTCTACTATTTAGTGAGAGGCAGGACCTATTTCTGTAGAAGAAGCCCGTTTTTTAAAAACTAACTCATCATTATGCTTTGTAAAAGACAGCTTTTCATCTGTCAAGATGCCCAGATATTTTTTAAGCAGGGACACAATCAATATGCACACCATCCAAAATACATGTTTAAATCATCAGCTCCACTTTTATGCGCGCTAGAGAACGACTTATACTTAAGTTTTACCAGCATTCAATAGTAATTTCAGGTCAATACAGTGTTTCTGTAATACAATGAATGCAGACTTTCATCAGATAGAGCCTGGTCAACCGTGGGGGCAATAGCATACACAACAGTATCATCGGCATACAAGTGCAGGTTACAATTTTTTTACAGACAAGTCGAGATTGTTAATGTAAAAAGTACAGGACCCAGAATCGGCCCCTGCGGGATACCTTTCGTAATATCCAGGAAACCTGATTCAACACCATCAGTAGATAGTTTTATCTGTCAAGTCATTGTTCAACCAGTTACATGCAGCCTGGTCTGGGCCAATTGAGGAACGCCTCTGAATTAGAGGTGAGTGATCAACAGTATTGAAAGACTTTGAAAGGTCAATGAAGAGGGCAGCACAATGTTGCCTTTTATCCATACAGTTAACCACAGCATTTATAACTAGGGTTGCAGCAGAGATAGTGCTATGACATGGTCTAAAACCCGACAGATGTACATTTAAAATACATTTTAATTATCAGAAAGATCTTAGCTGAGAATTAATCAAGGATTATATTTTAGCTATGCAAGAAAGTAGAAATAGGGCAATTTTAATTGTTCAAGTCACATAAGGGTCTCTTCTCTCATACACATTCTGTATTGTGTTCCACAGAAGGTGATTCTGAAGGGCAACGAGGGCATCCTAAAAGACAACTCCCAGCGTAGTAAGTGGCAGGTAACGGGACCAGGAGGACTGGACATGCTGGTGCCTTCTGTCTGTCTGCTGGTGCCACCACCCAATTCCCTGGGCATCAACCTGGCCAACAAGTAAGAACACTCGCATACACACACAGTACCAGTCAAAAATTCCACAAATGTACTTAAGGCACACCTCTTAATTGAAATGCATTCAAATCGAAATTGTATTTGTCACATAAAAGGTTAGCAGATGTTAATGCGAGTGTAGCAAAATGCTTGTACATCTGGTTCCGACAGTGCAGTAATATGTAACAATTCCCCAATACACACATCTAAAAGGGGGAAATGAGAATATGTATGTACTGTGGCAGACCAGGGGGTTTGGTCAAGACGTTTACACAGATCAGACACGGACAGAGTAGGATTAGCTCCATTTCAAGGGTGTTTATTTAAATAATAGATCAGATAGGATAGGTCTCCCCCTGAGACCCTCTCCGGGATACCGTCTTCTGGGCGCCGGGTCTTGCTGTATCCTGTCGGGATCAAAACTGCACTCACTCCTGTTACCTCTGTAACCATCCCCAACTATATGGGAGTCCTTTCTTCCCCCCTCTCCCTGTGTGCTGTTCTTCTAGCAGCTTTATGGGCCTTGCACAGCTGGTGAGCAATCAGCCCTTGATTACTCACCAACTCCCAATCAGCCATTGTTTACTCACCAACTCCCAATCAGCCCCAATTAGTCCTGGCCGGAGAACCCGTCGAGACCTGGTACGTCCAACAGATGGAGCCAATGCCTTGTGACGTACACACTGTCTGTCACCAGGCCTCGACGAGTCTCCCCCTGGTGGCTGACCTGCAGTACGCCACAGTACATATAAATATATGGATGAGCGATGGCCGAACAGCATAGGCAAGTGCAATAGATGGTATAAAATACCGTGTATACATATGAGTAATGTAAGATACGTAAACATTGTTAAAGTGGGATTTTTTAAAGTGACTAGTGATCCATTTGTTAAAGTGGCCAGTGATTGGGTCTCCATGTAGGCAGCAGCCTCTCTGAGTTAGTGATTGCTGTTTAGCAGGCTGATGGCCTTGAGATAGAAGCTGTTCTTCAGTCTCTCGGTCCCAGCTTTGATGCACCTGTACTGACCTCACCTTCTGGATGGTAGTGGTGTGAACAGACAGTGGCTCGGGTGGTTGTTGTCTTTGATGATCTTTTTTGCCTTCCTGTGACATCGGGTGCTGTAGGTGTCAGGTAGTTTGCCTCCGGTGATGCGTTGTGCAGATCGCACCACCCTCTGGAGAGCCTTGTGGTTGTGGGCAGAGCAGTTGCCGTACTAGGCTGTGATACAGCCCGACAGGATGCGCTCGATTGTGGATCTGTAAAAGTTAGTCTAAATTATGCGCTGTTGCACCTTCTTCACCACCCTGTCTGTGTGGGTGGACCATTTCATTTTGTCGTTGACGTGTATGCTGAGGAACTTAAAACTTTCCACTTTCTCCACTGCTGTCCCTTCGATGTGGATAGGGGGGTGCTCCCTCTGCTGTTTCCTGAAGTCCACGATAATCTCCTTTGTTTTGCTGACATTGAGTGAGAGGTTGTTTTCCTGACACCACACTCCGAGTGCCCTCACCTCCTCCCTGTAGGCTGTCTCGTCATTGTTGCTAATCAAGCCCACTACTGTTGTGTTGTCTGCAAACTTGATGAATGAGTTGGAGGCGTGTATGGTCACGAAGTCGTGGGTGAACAGGGAGTACAGGAAGGGGCTGAGCACGCACCCTTGTGGGGGCCCAGTGTTGTGGGTCAACAAGGTGGAGATGTTGTTTCCTACCTTCACCACCTGGGGCTGCCCGTCAGAAAGTCAGGGACCCAATTGCACAGGGCGGGGTTGAGGTCCACGGTCCCCAGCTTGATGATGAGCTTGGAGGGTACTATAGAATGCTGAGCTGTAGTTAATGAACAGCATTCTTACATACAGTGGGGCAAAAAAGTATTTATTCAGCCACCAATTGTGCAAGTTCTCCCACTTAAAAAGATGAGGCCTGTATTTGTCATCATAGGTACACTTCAACTATGACAGACAAAATGAAAAAAAAAAATCCAGAAAATCACATTGTAGGATTTTTAATGAATTTATTTGCAAATTATGGTGGAAAATAAGTATATGTCAATGTCGAAAATAGTAAAAATAAAGAAAAACCCTAAATGGGTGTGTCCAAGCTTTTGACTGGTACTGTGTATGTGCTATGCATGTATGCACCCACGCATGCATACAGACTAAATCCATGTCCGTGTTGTGTGGTCCATCAGGAATGAACAGTACTACGAGGCCATCCTGTCTGTGTGGAACCAGCTCTACATCAACATCAAAAGTCTCATCTCCTGGCAGTACTGTGTCCAGGACATCACACGCATCAACTCTCTCACCATCACCATGGTAAGAACCTATCGCCATCGTAACCATATCACGTCATCACTGTTGCTACAGTTTCACGTACAAGGGCCACGACTGACTCAAATGTCAGTTTGACTTTATGGTGCAGCTGAGTCCATTATTACTAAGATTACAAATGACCTGACTACATAACTACATTCACTAAAACGAGGACACAAAAACAATGTCTGAATTTTTCTTAATATGTGTGTGTCCTCTCAGCTGTCCCGTATGCGTCCTGAGGAATACCGCAGCATCCTGAAGGGTCTGGAGACCCACTACTCAGACTTCATACACTGTTGCCATGGCTCTGAGATGTTCAAGGACGACGACAAGAGGAACATCGAGAGCCAGTACACTGGAGCCCAGGCTCACTACGACCAACTGGTGGTCCAGCTACCTGCTTACAGTGAGTAGATATACAGTAGAGTCAGTACACTGGACCCCAGGCCTACTACGACCAACTGGTGGTCCGACTACCTGCTGAGTGAGTAGATATACAGTAGCGAGATAGTAGATATACAGTATCAGATCCATTACAGTGTGTTACGAATCCCTTTTGGCCCGACAGTCTAGGGGGGATGGTAATGAGACCCGTAACATAACTCATGCAAATTATTATTGTGACAAAGTAAAAGTGTGAACGAAATAACCACGACAACAGAAATCTACTGTCAAACTCCAGGTTTATTTATAAACACACGGTAATGGGGGGAGCAGGAAAAGGGGCTGAGCTGGACCCAAGGAAAGATAAATAAATATACAAAAACACCCCTAAGCTAGACTAGCCTACTTTAACAACAGCTAACTAACTAACCAAAAATACAGTGGGTGGTCCGCCCAGTTCTAACTAGTGTATTTAACAAAGTTCACCTACGGGTAGTGTATGCCCATGGGCAACTTGTCTTGGTTTCCCCCTTTTCCCACCAGCAACAAACACCATAACCAAAAACAATACTCACAGGTGATGACAAAGTGCTATGGAGGTGCTCAAACAAAAGAGAGGTTAAGACACAAGGCGAGAGTGAAACACAGAGACCTACAGACATGGCATTTACAGAGAGATTGAGCTCTAGAGCAAACAACTGATGGGGGAGGAACTGTGATAGGGTAGGAAACAGGAGGAGGTGTGTCTTCTGATTGATGATTGATTGTTGACTGATTGGGGAGTGATGATTTTCACCTGTGAGGGGAGAAGGAGAGAAAAGAAACACACACACACAGGATAACTGTATCCGTAACACAGTGAATAGAGATAGTAGATATACAGTATCAGATCCATTACAGTGAATAGAGATACTGTATATCTACTATCTCGCTACTGTATCTCTATTCACTGTAATGTACCTGATACTGTATATCTACTATGTCACTACTGTATCTCTCTTCACTGTAATGGACCTGATACTGTATATCTACTGCATCTCTATTCACTGTAATGGACCTGATACTGTATATCTACTATGTCACTACTGTATCTCTATTCACTGTAATGTACCTGATACTGTATATCTACTATGTCACTACTGTATCTCTCTTCACTGTAATGGACCTGATACTGTATATCTACTGTATCTCTATTCACTGTAATGTACCTGATACTGTATATCTACTATGTCACTACTGTATCTCTCTTCACTGTAATGGACCTGATACTGTATATCTACTATATCTCTATTCACTGTAATGTACCTGATACTGTATATCTACTATGTCACTACTGTATCTCTATTCACTGTAATGGATCTGATACTGTATATCTACTGCATCTCTATTCACTGTAATGGACCTGATACTGTATATCTACTGCATCTCTATTCACTGTAATGGACCTGATACTGTATATCTACTGCATCTCTATTCACTGTAATGGATCTGATACTGTATATCTACTATCTCACTACTGTATCAGATCCATTACAGTGAATAGAGATACAGTGTCAGATCCATTACAGTGAATAGAGATACAGTAGTGAGATAGTAGGTATACAGTATCAGGTCCATTACAGTGAATAGAGATACAGTAGATGTACAGTATCGGGCACATTACAGTGAACAGAGATACAGTAGTGACATAGTAGATATACAGTATCAGGTACATTACAGTGAATAGAGATATAATAGATATACAGTATCAGGTACATTACAGTGAATAGAGATACAGAAGTGAGATAGTAGATATACAGTATCAGGTACATTACAGTGAATAGAGATGCAGTAGATATACAGTATCAGGTACATTACAGTGAATAGAGATGCAGTAGAGATGCAGTATCAGGTACATTACAGTGAAGAGATGCAGTATCAGGCACATTACAGTGAATAGAGATATAGTAGATATACAGTATCAGGTCCATTAGTGAGTAGAGAGACAGTAGATATAGTAGAGAGTACAGATATAGTAGATACAGTAGATGTATATAGTAGACATAGTAGGTATACTGTAGAGCGATAGAATATATACAGTAGAGCGATAGTGTGTATATATAGTAGAGACAGTGAGAGTAGATCAGTATCAGGTCCATTACAGTGAATATATATACTGTAGATATAGAGTAGAGATATAGTAGATACAGTAGAGTGATAGATATATAGTAGAGAGACAGTATAGCGATAGTGTAGATACAGTTGAAGTCGGAAGTTTACAAACACTTAGGTTGGAGTCATTTAACTTGTTTTTCAACCACTCCACAAATTTCTTGTTATGAACTATAGTTTTGGCAAGTCGGTTAGGACATCTACTTTGTGCATGACACAAGTAATTTTTTCAACAATTGTTTACAGACAGATTATTTCACTTATAATTCACTGTATCACAATTCCAGTGGGTCAGAAGTTTACATACACTAAGTTGACTGTGCCTTTAAACGGCTTGGAAATATCCAGAGAATTATGTCATGGCTTTAGAAGCTTCTGATTGACTCAAATGAGGTCAATTAGCCTATTGGAGGTGTACCTATGGATGTATTTCAAGGTCTACCTTCAATCTCAGTGCCTCTTTGCTTGACATCATGGGGAAATCAAAAGAAATCAGCCAAGACTTCAGAAAAACAATTGTAGACCTCCACAAGTCTGGTTTATCCTTGGGAGCAATTTTCAAATGCCTGAAGGTACCACGTTCATCTGTACAAACAATAGTAGGCAAGTATAAACACCATGCCACCACGCAGCCGTAATATCGCTCAGGAAGGAGACGCGTTCTGTCTCCTGGTGATTAATCTACTTTGGCGCGAAAAGTGCAAATCAATCCCAGAACAACAGCAAAGGACCTTGTGAAGATGTTGGAGGAAACGGTACACAAGTATCTATATCCACAGTAAAACAAGTCCTATATCGACATAACCTGAAAGGCCGCTCAGCAAGGAAGAATCAAACTGACATAAAACGGCCATTAAAAAAAGCCAGACTATGGTCTGAAACTGCACATGGGGCCAAAGATCGTACTTTTTGGAGAAATGTCCTCTGGTCTGATAAAACAAAAATAGAACTGTTTGGCCATAATGACCATCGTTATGTTTGGGGAAAAAGGGGGAGGCTTGCAAGCCGAAGAACACCATCCCAACCGTGAAGCACGGGGGTGGCAGCACCATGTTGTGGGGGTGCTTTGCTGCAGGAGGGACTGGTGCACTTCACAAAATAGATGGCATCATGAGGGTGGTAAATTATGTGGATAGATTGAAGCAACATCTCAAGACATCAGTCAGGAAGTTAAAGCTTGGTCACAATGTCTCTTCCAAATGGACATTGACCCCAAGCACACTTCCAAAGTTGTGGCACAATGGCTTTAGGACAACAAAGTCAAGGTATTGGAGTGGCCATCACAAAGCCCTGACCTCAATCCTATAGAAAATGTGTGGGCAGAACTGAAAAAGCGTTTGCGAAAAAGGAGGCCTACAAACCTGACTCAGTTACACCATCTTTGTCAAGAGGAATGGGCCAAAATTCACCCAACTTACTGTGGGAAGCTTGTGGAAGGCTACCTGAAATGTTTGACCCAAGTTAAATATTTTAAAGGCAATGCTATCAAATACTAATTGAGTGTATGTAAACCTCTGACCCACTGGGAATGTGATGAAAGGAATAAAAGCTGAAATAAATATTTCTCTCTACTATTATTCTGACATTTCAAATTCTTAAAATAAAGTGGTGATCCTAAGACAGTGAATTTTTACTAGGATTAAATGTCAAGAATGGTGAAAAACTGAGTTTACATACACCTTAGCCAAATACATTTAAACTTCCGACTTCAACTCTATATAGTAGAGATACCGTTTCAAGTCCATTACAGTGAGTAGAGCATCTCTCTCATTGTAGGGCACAGTGTGCTCCTCTATTCTGCTGTCTCTGCTCACCTATGTACTCTGGTTGTATGTCATTAATCTAAGTTGTACCTTTACCATACAGCATATGACCTCTAACTCTCTATATCTCTGTCCTTAGCTGCACAACAGACTGCCAACGAAGGGAGGATCAAGGCAGAGGAGGAGGCCAGGATACTGGTGGTCAATCAAGAGGCAAAGAAGATAGAGGAGACCAAGATAGTGGAGGTTAAGCAACAGGATGTGAAAAAGGGGGTGGTTAAGAAGGTGAAGAAGAAAGTGGTGGTGACGTCACACAGCCTGACGGAGCTGCACACGCTCAGACAGCGCCTGGAGGAGGCGGAGGCGGGGCTTACCCAGCACATCCATATCTGTCTGGGAGAGGACGGAGCGCACGACTGTGGCCTGAGGATTAGCCAACTAGAGGTACATACACACATGGACGCCACACATGAACGCACGCACACACGGATACAATATACTGTACATCCTAGGAGTACTACTGTGTATGTAGGGTTAGGTTTGTGCATGTGACTAAATGTGTGTTTTTTCCCCAGTCTGTACAGAGGGATGTGAACTCTATCCGTGAGGAGTACCAGCGTCTGAATGAGCATGTTCTGCAGGAACTAGAGGGTATGACTGACTCTGACAAGGCCACGTTCTTACGCAGCCAACTCAGCCTCATCAACGAGAGACTGGGCAGTCTGGACGGGTGCTCCACCGCCTACCTACAGAGGTAAACATTATGCTGTATGAACATATACACAGCCTGAAAGGGTTCTCTGCAGAATACCCATATAACTACTCCATACACAGACAAACTCATCCACACACACACTCAACACTCATTGCTCAAATTGAACTAATTTGTTCTGATGAATTCTCTCTCTCTCACTCTCTCTCATTCTTTGCATCTCTTTCCCCTTCTTTCTCTTCTCGTTCTTCCCGCCCTTTCCCACTCCAAGGTTGCGGGCTCTAAGGGCCCTCCTAGAGAGTGAGTCCAGAGCTGAGGACATCATTAAGGTCCATGAGGCCAGACTGACAGAGAAGGAGACCACATCCCTGGATCCTGCAGAGGTGGAGGACTACAGATCCACTCTGAAGGTAACAGTTACAGTTTGAAACACAAGCCCCAAAACATTGGGAATGGGAGTGACTGTCACAGCAATGATTAAGTCGGTCATTTAGCTGTGTGTGGTGTTCCTAGGCTAAATGTTCCGTTGTGTGTAAATGCTTTGAAGTCAGTAAGTTTTGTGATTATTACTATTCCCGGTATGTACTCTGTAAAGGCCAGTTAGCGTTGTGATTATTACTATTCCCGGTATGTACTCTGTAAAGGCCAGTAAGCTTTGTGATTATTACTATTCCCAGTATGTACTCTGTAAAGGCCAGTAAGCTTTGTGATTATTACTATTCCCAGTATGTACTCTGTAAAGGCCAGTAAGCTTTGTGATTATTACTATTCCCAGTATGTACTCTGTAAAGGCCAGTTAGCTTTGTGATTATTACTATTCCCGGTATGTACTCTGTAAAGGCCAGTTAGCTTTGTGATTATTACTATTCCCGGTATGTACTCTGTAAAGGCCAGTTAGCTTTGTGATTATTACTATTCCCGGTATGTACTCTGTAAAGGCCAGTTAGCTTTGTGATTATTACTATTCCCGGTATGTACTCTGTAAAGGCCAGTTAGCTTTGTGATCATTACTATTCCCGGTATGTACTCTGTAAAGGCCAGTTAGCTTTGTGATTATTACTATTCCCGTACTCTGTAAAGGCCAGTATGTACTCTGTAAAGGCCAGTTAGCTTTGTGATTATTACTATTCCAGGTATGTACTCTGTAAAGGCCAGTTAGATTTGTGATTATTACTATTCCAGGTATGTACTCTGTAAAGGCCAGTTAGCTTTGTGATCATTACTATTCCCGGTATGTACTCTGTAAAGGCCAGTTAGCTTTGTGATTATTACTATTCCCG
Organism: Oncorhynchus tshawytscha; assembly: GCF_018296145.1. Lineage (NCBI taxonomy): Eukaryota > Metazoa > Chordata > Actinopteri > Salmoniformes > Salmonidae > Oncorhynchus > Oncorhynchus tshawytscha. The sequence continues at coordinate 72,049,694 of NC_056433.1, forward strand.
GTATGTACTCTGTAAAGGCCAGTTAGCTTTGTGATTATTACTATTCCCGGTATGTACTCTGTAAAGGCCAGTTAGCTTTGTGATTATTACATTCCAGGTATGTACTCTGTAAAGGCCAGTTAGCTTTGTGATTATTACTATTCCCGGTATGTACTCTGTAAAGGCCAGTTAGCTTTGTGATCATTACTATTCCCGGTATGTACTCTGTAAAGGCCAGTTAGCTTTGTGATTATTACTATTCCCGGTATGTACTCTGTAAAGGCCAGTTAGCTTTGTGATTATTACTATTCCCGGTATGTACTCTGTAAAGGCCAGTTAGCTTTGTGATTCAAATCTCAGATGTTCTGTTGTGTGTATATGTAGAGTATGAGGGCCGAGCTGGAGGGGAAGAGGGACGTCCTGGTCTCCATGGAGACAGAGCTCGGGAAGGCAGTCCACTGGAACGGCCAGGTGGGCGGAGCCTTCCACAGGTGTGACGTGGACCTGTCCAGATACAGTGAACAAGTCACCCAGTTGTCTGACCGCTGGAGACGCCTCCAGAGCCAGATAGACTTCAGGTATACAGACCTCTCTATATCTTATCTATGCACACCTTTTTGGTTCCATATCTCACTCAGACATTTACCTCTGTCTCTAGCTGTATCTGTTTTGTTGTCCCTCTGACTTCTGTATATAGAGTCCTGTTCTCCATACCTATCCAACTTGTGATGTGCTGTACCTCCTTCCTTTACTTTGTGATGACTTCAAACATTTACTATTGATGACCATTTTTTTCTTTTTTATATATATATACCCCAAAATATTTTTTTACCTGTATCTCTTGCTTTTTCTCTCTCAGACTGAGGGACCTAGAGGGGTACCAGGGGCAACTCCAGCAGTACACCACCACTAGCTCAGTCCTCAGTGAGTGGATCGGTACTACGCGTCAGAAACAGGACGCCCTGCAGGCCACCAAGATAGACAGCATCACAGCCCTGGATGAACACCTCAACCAGCAGAAGGTCAGTCGGTCAGTCGTTCGGTCAGTCAGTCAGTATAATTGTTCAGGGCAATATAATCAACATATGGAGGTTTTTGTGTGTTTGTCTAGGCTCTGAACTCTGAGATCAAGGTGAAGAGAGAGAGTGTTGAGAGTGTTCTGAGAGACACTGACGCCTGTGTGAACTCCATCAAGGTAAGGGCTTTCACATCCGGCCCATGTATCACTATACCCGTCATAGTATACTAATGTACTGCTTTTCCTGCATTCTATTCCTGTGAATTTAAGATATATTTGTTTTCAGGATTATGAGCTGGAGTTGGCTTCATACAGTGCTGGTCTAGAGACTCTACTGAACATCCCTATGAAGAGGACCATGACACAGTCTCCTTCTACTCAGCTCACAGAGGAGGTAACAATCATAGCTCCACCAAGTCACTCAAACATATACTGTTTACTTATACAGGTGCATACACTACATGTACATCTGTTACTGAGTGCCTTCAGTGTCAAGGTGAATCTAGCCTCATACATACAAACTCTGCTTTACCCCGGGTTAGAAACGCAGTAAACAGGTAGACCTGCGCCCCTAGTCCGGTGTATTCGGTGCCCAGTATGTTAACAATGTTACCACTGAGTTGATTGTGTGTTTAGGTGACTTTGTGTTACCGAGTAGTTTGTATGTTTCCGTTATTAACTGTGTGCTGTATGCCCTCTCCCAGGCTACTCTACTGCAGACCCGCTACATCGAGCTGCTCACTCTGTCTGGTGACTACTACAAATACCTGGGAGAACTACACAAGAACATGGAAGAGCTCAAGGTACTGAGAGGGACCACACTGACTGCCTGTGGAATCAATCTGTTCAGCTGTTTTTACAACGATGAGCTTTTAGACCTTCTGCATTATAATTTCATTTATTTTCCATGTTTTAATGAATACATTGGAAATCTTATTCAGTCTTATAACTGGTAAATCTAACATTGCATTATTATTATTATTATATTAAATCTAAAATATTAGTTCTGTACTAAGGCATCTAAAATGATACTATTTTGGTTGCATATGCTCCTTAATATTTTGCTGTGCAACCTGCATGTAATAATAATGTTGTAATGATTGAAAACGGATCGTTTTTAGCCCAAACAGTTCCAAAGATTAATTAATTTACCCAAGTATACCTCCCCCACCCAAAAACATGCAGAAAGTGTCAAAAATGTAAAAGAAGGCCATTACCACTTCAAGAATAATGACTTTTTTAGGCCTTGCTAATGAATTGAAGTTGAAATTATTATGACATTCTATAATATGTGAGAATGTGGACATCACCTGACTAAATAGATTGGATGCATGGCAGTTTTTCTGTAGACTATGTGGCCGACGCAGGCACACATAATAAAACCATGAATAGCGGTAGCATTAATCTCACCATTGCTGTTTTTATCATGAGAAAGTGACCAAAATGGAAAGCCAAGTTGAAGCCAACATTAGATGTTGTTGTCCTCATAATAACCACACGTGGTTTTACCTCAGCGGAGTTACTGCAACACCCTTCAATTGAAGTGTCGGGAACAAAAGTGGCCACATCTCTTAAAAACCAATCAAAAAATAAAATTACAGATAATTATAAGGGAGCAGAAGAATTTATAAATTGGCTACAATAATTACAATAACTTTTCAAGCACCAAATTGAGGAAATGTCAGTTTTTCAAGGTAATCCTATTCTAGTACTTGAATTTCTGAACTCTAAATTCAAGTTCAAGTAGGCTACTTCAAGCCTCTTGTATTGTTTACAATTGCAGGTCAAAATGCATTTGTCATGTTATTTCATGACCAGATTGTGAATAAGCCCACTAGGCTATGTAATTTGTTGTCATTATATCCAGAATACTTAATAGGAATAGCTTTTGGTGTTGCACAATAGTCTATCCTACACAATTGTGCACAGTAAACTCAGGGGCACAAAAACATATGAAAACATGAACTCAATACCTTAATGCTTTCTCTGTTAAATCAAAGGAGACCCTGCTGTAAATCAAACAGACCACAACAGATGGTCAACATCTATTCACTGGGGATATTAGATCCAACGTGGATCCAGGCACAACTGTCTTCCCTGGCATAACAAATGAGACAACAAAATATTCAAACACTTTTTTTCCAGCACCTGCCTGCACTTTCAAAACAGCTGTTTGTCACTTAACAGACACCAACTGTGCATCCAACAAGTATTATGCATAATTATTGAAGAACCACATTTATAACAGCATTGATTTAGGTGTTAAGTATCAAGGTAAGGCAACTCTTTCGGTTGGAAGAATTTGATTTTGCAATGCATACATTATTTTAGAAGCCCAACTGTTTTCACCCTGTAAACTGTTTTCACCCTGTAACATAAGGACACAAAATGTTATGTAGTTACACTGCATTTCTGAGATCTCTATACAAAAACATAAGAATCCTGGCTCTAACTGTCTTACAAGGTTCAAGTTCAATGTCTAATTGAGCTGATTAATGCTTCACATATTGTATACAGCTGAAGTCAGAAGTCTACATACACCTTAACCAAATACATTTAAACTCAGTTTTTCACAATTCCTGACATTTTAATCCTAATAAGAATTCCCTGTTTTAGGTCAGTTAGGATCACCACTTTATTTTAAGAATGTGAAATGTCCAAATAATATTAGAGTGATTTTATTTCTTTCATCACATTCCCAGTGGGTCAGAAGTTTACAGACATTCAATTCATATTTGGTAGCATTGCCTTTAAATTGTTTAACTTGGGTCAAACATTTCAGGTAGCCTTCCACAAGCTTCCCACAATACGTTGGGTGAATTTTGGCCCATTCCTCCTGACAGAGCTGGTGTAACTCAGTCAGGTTTGTAGGCCTCCTTGCTCGCATACGCTTTTTCAGTTCTGCCCACAAATTTTCTATAGGATTCAGGTCAGGCTTTGTGATGGTCACTCCAATACCTTGACTTTGTTGTCCTTAAGCCATTTTGCCACAACTTTGGAAGTATGCTTGGGGTCATTGTCCATTTGGAAGACCCATTTGCGACCAAGCTTTAAGTTCCTGACTGATGTCTTGAGATGTTGCTTCAATATATCCACGTAATTTTCCCTCTTCATGATGCCATCTATTTTGTGAAGTGCACCAGTCCCTCCTGCAGCAAAGTACTCCCATAACATGATGCTGCCACCACCGTGCTTCACGGTTGGGATGGTGTCTTTCGGCTTGCAAGTCTCCCCCTATTCCCTCCAAATATAATGATGGTCATTATGGCCAAACAGTTCTATTTTTGTTTTATCAGACCAGAGGACATTTCTCCAAAAAGTATGATCTTTGTACCCATGTGCTTTGCTGGGGTGGCAGGTATCCTAGTGGTTAGAGCGTAGGACTAGTAACAGGAAGGTTGCAAGATCGAATCCCCGAGCTGACAAGGTAAAAATCTGTCGTTCTGCCCCTGAACAAGGCAGTTAACCCACTGTTCCTAGGCCGTCATTGAAAATGAGAATTTGTTCTGACTTGCCTAGTTAAATAAAGGTTTAAAAAAATTATGTGCAGTTGCAAACTGTAGCCCAGCTTTTTTATGGCGGTTTTGGAGCAGTGGCTTCTTCCTTGTGGAGCGGCCTTTCAGGTTATGTCGGTATAGGTCTCGTTTTACTGTGGATATACAGTGGGGCAAAAAAGTATTTAGTCAGCCACCAATTTTGCAAGTTCTCCCACTTATAAAGATGAGAGGCCTGTAATTTTCATCATAGGTACACTTCAACTATGACAGACAAAATGAGGAAAAAAATCCAGAAAATCACATTTGTAGGATTTTTAATGAATTTATTTGCAAATTATGGTGGAAAATAAGTATTTGGTCACCTACAAACAAGCAGGATTTCTGGCTCTCACAGACCTGTAACTTGTTACCTGTATTAATGGCACCTGTTTGAACTTGTTATCAGTATAAAAGCCACCTGTCCACAACCTCAAACAGTCATACTCCAAATTCCACAATGGCAAAGAGCTGTCAAAGGACACCAGAAACACAATTGTAGACCTGCACCAGGCTGGGAAGACTGAATCTGCAATAGGTAAGCAGCTTGGTTTGAAGAAATCAACTGTGGGAGCAGTTATTAGGAAATGGAAGACATACAAGACCACTGATAATTTCCCTTGATCTGGGGCTCCACGCAAGATCTCACCCCGTGGGGTCAAAATGATCACAAGAACAGTGAGCAAAAATCTCAGAACCACACGGGGGGACCTAGTGAATGACCTGCAGAGAGCTGGGACCAAAGTAACAAAGCCTACCATCAGTAACACACTACGCCGCCAGGGACTCAAATCCTGAGTGCCAGACGTGTCCCCCTGCTTAAGCCAGTACATGTCCAGGCCCATCTGAAGTTTGCTAGGGAGCATTTGGATGATCCAGAAGAAGATTGGGAGAATGTCATATGGTCAGATGAAACCAAAATATAACTTTTTGGTAAAACTCAACTCGCCGTGTTTGTAGGACAAAGAATGCTGAGTGGCATCCAAAGAACACCATACCTACTGTGAAGCATGTGGGTGGAAACATCATGATTTGGGGCTGTTTTTCTGCAAAGGGACCAGGACGACTGATCCGTGTAAAGGAAAGAATGAATGAGGCCACCATGTATCGTGAGATTTTGAGTGATAATCTCCTTCCATCAGCAATGGCATTGAAGATGAAACGTGGGATCATTGTCATGCTGAAAGACCCAGCCAAACACACCGCCTGGGCAACGAAGGAGTGGCTTCGTAAAAAGCATTTCAAGGTCCTGGAGTGGCCTAGCCAGTCTCCAGATCTCAACCCCATAGAAAATCTTTGGAGGGATTTGAAAGTCCGTGTTGCCCAGCAACAGCCCCAAAACATCACTGCTCTAGAGGAGATCTGCATGGAGGAATGGGCCAAAATACCAGCAACAGTGTGTGAAAACCTTGTGAAGACTTACAGAACGTTTGACCTCTGTCATTGCCAACAAAGGGTATATAACAAAGTATTGAGAAACTTTTGTTATTGACCAAATACTTATTTTCCACCATAATTTGCAAATACATTTCTTAAAAATCCTACAATGACATTTTCTGGATTTTTTTTCTTCTCATTTTGTCTGTCATAGTTGAAGTGTACCTATGATGAAAATTACAGGCCTCTCATCTTTTTAAGTGGGAGAACTTGCACAATTGGTGGCTGACTAAATACTTTTTTGCCCCACTGTAGATACTTTTGTACCTGTTTCCTCCAGCATCTTCACAAGGTCCTTTGCTGTTGTCCTGGGATTGATTTGCACTTTTCGCACCAAAGTACGTTCATCTCTAGGAGACAGAACGCATCTCCTTCCTGAGCGGTATGACGGCTGCGTGGTCCCATGGTGTTTATACTTTCGTACTATTGTTTGTACAGATGAACATGGTACCTTCAAAAAATTGGAAATTGCTCCCAAGGATGAACCAGACTTGTGGAGATCTACAATATTTTTTCTGAGGTCTTGGCTGATTTTTATTGATTTTTCCCACGATGTCAAGCAAAGAGGCACTGAGTTTGAAGGTAGGCCTTGAGATGCATCCACAGGTACACCTCCAATTGACTCAAATCATGTAAATTAGCCTATCAGAAGCTTCTAAAGCCATGACATCGTTTTCTGGAATTTTCCAAGCTGTTTAAAGGCACAGTCAACTTAGTGCATGTAAACTTCTGACCCACTGGAGTTGTGAATGATAAGGGAAATAATCTGTCTGTAAACAATTGTTGGAAAAATTACTTGTGTCAAGCATAAAGTAGATGTCCTAACCGACTTCCCAAAACTATAGTTTGTTAACAAGAAATTTGTGGAGTGGTTGAAAAACGAGTTTTAATGACTCCAGCCTAAGTGTATTTAAACTTCCGACTTCAACTGTAACGACAACTTACACTGTCGTAAATGCAAGGACAGAAAAGTAAATGTTTTATGTCACATGATTTTGGACAAATCTGTCAAGACACCAACTATGATAAAGGTTTAAATCAACTCATATATTTTCTTGAATATAGCTATGAAATACCCCCATATATCTTAATATAATGAGAGAAAACAAATTGGCATGTTATTATCAATAACTTATCAACAGCTGTAACAAGTTGTCCAGTATAGGAAATCCTCACTGATACCCTAGTTTATAGAAACACCAAAGTACACAAAAAAAATACACATTTCTTATTTGTCCCAGACCTCAGACTTAGAACATCCAATTTTGTTATTTTCAGATTTTAAAAAGTGTTATTTAGAGCGAAAACCTGAAAAAAATGGAGAAAATCCTAAACCTGGAAAAACAAAACCAAGATAATGGATGGCATGGATAAGAGCGTTTGGCCAGTAACCAAAAGGTTGCTGGTTTGAATCCTCAAACCAACTAGGTGAAAACTCTGTCAATGTGCCCTTGAGCAAGGCACTTAACCTTAATTGTTCCTTTGTCGCTCTGGATAAGAGCGTCTAATAAATGACTAAAATGTATATTTGGGACAAAATGGAATTAGACAAATAATAACACCGATTTTATAATGCCCTAATAACTACAGTGCATTCGGAAAGTATTCAGACCCCTTGACTTTTTCCACATTTTCTTACCTTACAGCCTTGTTCTAAAATGGATTAAATCGTCCCCCCTCATCAATCCACATACAATACTCCATAATGACAAAACAAAAACAGGTTTTAATTTTTTTGCTAATTTATATTTTTCTTATCACATTTACATAAGTATTCAGACCCTTTACTCAGTACTTTGTTGAAGCACCTTTGTCAGTGATTACAGCCTTGAGTCTTCTTGGGTATGACGCTACAAACTTGGCACACCTGTATTTGGGGAGTTTCTCCCATTCTTCTCTACAGATCCTCTCAAGCTCTGTCAGGTTGGATGGGGAGCGTCACTGCACAGCTGTTTTCGGGTCTCCAGAGATGTTAGATCGGGTTCAGGTTCTGGCTGGGCCACTCAAGGACATTCAGAGACTTGTCCCAAAGCCACTTCTGTGCTGTTTTGGCTGTGTGCTTAGGGTCATTGTTCTGTTAGAAAGTGCACCTTCGCCCCAGTCTCAGGTCCTGAATGCTCTTGAGCATGTTTTCATCAATGATCTCTTTACTTTGCTTTGTTCATCTTTTCCTTGATCCTGACTAGTCTCTCAGTCTCTACCGCTGAAAACATTCACACAGCATGATGCTGCCACCACCATGCTTCACCGTAGGGATGGTGCCAGGTTTCCTCCAGACGTGACACTTGGCATTCAAGCCAAATATTTAAATCTTGGTTTCAACGAGACCAGAGAATCTTGTTCCTCATGGTTTGAGTCCTTTAGGTGCCTTCTGGCAAACTCCAAGCGGGCTGTCATGTGCATTTTACTGAAGAGTGGCTTCCGTCTGGACACGTAACCATAAAGGCCTGATTGATGGAGTGCTGCAGAGATGGTTGTCCTTCTGGAAGTTTATCCCATCTCCAGAGGAATTCTGGAGCTCTGTCAGAGTGACCATCAGGTTTTTAGTCACCTCCCTGACCAAGGCTCTTCTCCCCCGATTTGTCAGTTTGGCCGGGTGGCCAGCTCTAGGAAGTGTCTTGGTGGTTCCAAACCTCTTCCATTTAAGAATGATGAAGGCCACTGTGTTCTTGGGGACCTTCAATGCTGCAGACATTGTTTTGGTACCCTTCCCCAGATCTGTACCTCAACACAATCCTGTCTCTGAGCTCTACGGACAATTCCTTCGACCTCATGGCTTGGTTTTTGCTCTGACATGTGCACTGTCAACTGTGGGATCAGATATAGACAGGTGTGTGTACCTTTCCAAATCATGTCAATCAATTGAATTTACCACAGGTGGACTCCAATCAAGTTGTAGAACTATCTGAAGGATGATCAATGGAAACAGAATGCACCTGAGATTAATTTTGAGTCTCATAACAAAGGTTCAGAATACGTATTTCTGTTTTTCATTATGGGGTATTGAGCGTAGATTGATGAAGAAAAATTCTTTAATACATTTTAGAATAAGGCTGTAACGTTACAAAATGTGGAAAAGGGAAAAGAGTCTGAATATTTTCTGAATGCACTATATGTAGAAAGCTTAATATTCTACAAATGACTTAGAAATACCGGTCATTAAAATTACAATCAACTTTTTTGCTTTTCATAATAAACAAATGCATTTACAGGGTTACCTATTCGTTTCTCAATCGATTAGAAAAATCCTATTTTCTCATGCTCCTAAATTTAATGGTGTGCTCCAAACTTATTTAAGTTGGGAATAGGGCTGTTATGGTGATCGTATTACCTCCACACCAGCGGTCACAAGCCATGACATCGGTCAAATTCCATGTGACTGTTTAGTCATGGTAGTTAGGTTTCTCCAAGCTCTGATGCTCCTCATGGTCATTAGTAGCCTACCAAACTTGCTAACTGCCTGGTTATTCTATTGTCCCTCTAATCACTCTGACATCAATGCAAATGTAATCGAAAATCTAATCAAACACTTCATCAGAGCCTATGAGCTCATGTTGCACAACATTTCTATAGGCTATGATTTCATGAAAAATACAGAGTGATGGCCTCTATTAAAAGAGGATGATCCCATCAGCGTTCAATAGGCTAGGCCTACTATATTTATTTCTCAACTTTCCTAATATTAAGCACATTGCTTCTCTTTACAACAGGAGTATAGCCTACCTGGCTGGCATGAAAATGAACCATGGGAAAAGTGTCCTCCATTCACTATTTAAGTGCATATATGACATTTATTTTTTCCCCTTTCCCTGATTTGAGACAGGTACATGATAATGGTCCATTCTAAATCAAAACAAATTTCACACCTATATTATTTAGTGTATGTAAAGACCAGATTAAATCAAGAATAGGCTGACATTGTCACCCATCAGACTGACTTGTGAATGATGCCCAGCTTGTTTGAGGTAAGGCCAGAAACGCATACCTTTTTTTGCTACTTTTTCAAATCATAGTCACACACCTCATGTCCATAGGCCTATATGGTTTGTATCAACACTAAAGTGGCCAAATAATTTCTATAAATGAAGTACATTAAATAGGCTCTACAACCGTTGTAAAGCCTAACTTGCATACATACGAGACGCGTGAGTTTGAAGTTTGGGGAAGATAATTTCCACCATGAGAATGCACCTTTATAATAAAAGCATTACATGCAATCATCACATTTGTGGTCACTTTTGAAAATGGTGTTTTCCCAGTAATGGAACATTTGTACTTACAGCCTACTGCTGTAGGAGGATTGCTGCGCTTATAATGTGAAGAAATAGCCTCATAGTTTATCAACATTTTAAGATAAAAGTTCTGACCTGTTGCGTCAGCCACACTGCATTAAGTTTTTTTGATGCTAGTGGTTGTATTAATTTGGGATCTACCTCATCCCACAACTGTCCCCGACTATGTTTGGAATATTTATTTCTTGCACAGAATAGAATGGGTCAACTTTCATACTATGGGGGATAGTAGATTGACATAGGCTAGTGCTTTTGCTGTTCATTAGGCTTACTCATCTTGTTGGTTGACGAAAAGTAAATGTGGACAGTTCTTCCAATATCTTTAACATGCCGCAAAAGGCATTAATTGTTTTAGGGGGCATTACGGTTACACAAAGTGATGCCGCTGGGAAATTCTAGGCATTATTAAATGCTTGTCAGATTGTGAATGAGAGACTGAAGAAGTGTGTACAGCCTGCAAAAAAAAAAACTAAGCAGAGCTCATGCCTTTTCATGCAACTTTTTTTCAAACCATCATTAGAGTTATATCATGCAGTCTTAGAATGTATTAAAATTTAAAACATTTAGCCCAATGTTTGGATCACAACTACAGTTACATAAATAACTCTTAAATTAAGCATGTCTGATGTGCTTATGTTAATTTATCAGTCAATTAATGTGAGACTGGCAGTTACAGCATTTGCTTGACAATCACCAGCTGACTAAATTTCATGCACCAGTGCTACCAATGTTTTTAAAATTGTTATTAAGAGCCTTGCATGTACTTCCTCCACTCTACCTCACACCTGGACCCGAATCCTTCCTTCTCCTCCTCTAGATGCGTAACACCAGGATTGACCTGTTGGAGGAGGAGCTACGGCTCCTCAAAGAGGATATCGGGTACCGCAACACTAAGAACAGTTCTCTGGAGGAGGCGTTAGCTCGCTACCGGCTGGAGCTGTCCCAGTCGCAGGAGCAGCTCCACTCTGTGGAGGAGGTGAAGAGGAGCAAGGCCCTGCAGTGCAGCGTCACCCAGGACTCCCTGGCTTCCACCCACAGCCAACTGAAGGATCTGCAGGAGCAGGTGGCCCGCCTCACATCCCTCATCGAGGAGGAGAAGAGGAAGAGGATGCGGGCGGAGGAACACTACAGGGAGCAGCAGGAGGAGCACGAGCAGGTGCTGAGGAGGAGGCAGAAGGAGCTGGAGGAGGCCAACTGGGCAAAGCTGGAGGTGGAGAAGAGCGTTGGTGACCGGGATAGGGAGGCGGAGAGGCTACGGAGGCAGCTCGAGGAGGAGGTGCGACGCTGCAAGGACCTGGAGCAGGAGCTGTCTAAGGTAAGGAGCCAGTACAGTGTGGAGATCAGTAACCTAAAGCTCAGCTACGAGTCCCAGATCACCTTCTGCAGGACAGACATCCAGCACCTGTCTGCCCAGAGGGAGGAGGTGGACCAGGGCATCAGACTGCAGTGTGACAAGCTAGAGGCCGAGAGGAGAGACCAGGAGGACCAGCTCAGGAGGCTAAAGGTGTGTCTGAACCAAGCCGAAGAGCAGAGGAGGAGGGCCGAGGAGGAGGCGCTTGCTCAGAGATCTGTGGTCACAGAGGAGGTGCAGAGGAGGAGGGAGCTGGAGGCTCAGGTGGAGATGTTAGTTAGGGAGAGAGGGGAGGATAGTAATCAGTATAGAGAGGAGGTGTCAGAGCTCACAAAGGCCCTGCAGGAGATGAGCGGCCAGCAGGTTCACCTCACACACAGCCTGGAGGAGGAGCAGAGGAGGAGGAGAGCCCTGGAGGAGGAGAAGATCAGGCTTGAGCTGCTCCTGGGGGAGATTCAGGCCAAGCAGGCCTCCTACTCCCAGGCTGTCACCCGGCTGAGAGAAGTGGAGGAAGAGCTGGTTAGCATCCGTACAGAGTTTAAGAAGGAGAATGGTGAGAAGAACAAGGCAGAGCAGAGTGTAACCAGGTTACAGGGACACGTCAGGGAGCTGCAGGCCACGGCTGATAGGCTAGAGGGGGAGGCGGAGGCCCTGAGGAGAACCAACCAGGAGGAGGTGACCAAGAGGAGACACGTGGAGACGGAGCTCCAGAAAACCACCCACACCATGCGGGAGTACACCAGCACCATCGCCACCCTACGCCGGAGCCAGGAGGAGGCCCTAACCACGGTGAGGAGGGGAGAGGAGGAGCACAGGAAGCTCCAAGTGGAGCTGGAGAGTAGGTTGAAGGAGTTCAAGGCCTCCACTGAGCGCCTGACGTCCCTGAGCTCAGAGCTGAAGTCTCTCCAACAACAGCTCCTCCAAGAGCAGGCTAAAGTCCGCGAGGCAAACATGCGCAATGAAACACTCTACAAGACCATAGAGGAAAAGAGCCTGGCACTCAACGAGAGCTCTGTAGAACTGGAGAGACTCCAGACCCTGACCCAGACACTGACCAAGGAGCGACTGCGGCTCGAGGAGGAGCTGAGGGGATTGAAGCACGAGAGAGAGGAGTTGCTGATAACCAGGCAGGGGGCTGATGACGAGCTGGTCTCCCAGAACACTGCTCTGGAGCTGCAGCTAAAGAGCAGCTTGAGAAGCAGTGTGGAGACCCAGATCCTCGTGGCAGAGCTCTCTTCAGAGAGGGAGAAACTCAGGATGGAGATAGATCAAGTCCAGAGGCAGGCCATGGAGGTACTTGTCTTGGACCTTTAGAGGTTCATGTCGGACTGTTCTGTGTTTCTCTAAATCAAACTATACTCCTTCAGTAAGTCTTAGTAGAATAGGCTTTAGGCTGTCTGTGGACAAGGCTTTCTCTTGCATGCTGAAATACCTCCTGTTGATACCTGTAATTGTTCTTGTTTAGTTTTTTGCTCTAATTAGATTGTGAAACACATACAAGTTATTCTTCTGTGATGGAATTTGCAATCGTTAGATTTTTTTAAAATCATGCAAACGCAATCTCTGTTTCCCCTTCTGCCTTCTCTCACAAAACTGCTGTCCCACCCAGAACTATACTCTTAGAAAAAAAAGGTGTTATCTAGAACCTAAAATAGTTATTCGGCCCCCTTTGAAGAACCCTTTTTGATTCCATGTTGAACCTTTTTGGGTTCCATATAGGACCCTTTTCACAGTCAGTTCTACATGGAACCAAAAAGGGTTCTCCCTGTAACCAAAAGGGGTTTTCCTATGGGGACAGCCAAAGAACACTTCTTTCCCTAAGAGTCTTCTGTGATTGACTAATCAGCATGCTTTTTTGCCATTGCTTGTTTTGTCTAAAAGGATCCACAGTGTCTTCATCACTGGTCCTGTGGTGTCTGTGTCTCTCTATTGTCATCCTCAAGTCCTTGTCTAGTCTAGATATCAGTCCTAGTCTACTGTGTCTGCCTATTTCCTTTGTACATTCTAGAAACCTACAATGTACAAATGTGCCGTTAATTGCACTCACTCTTAATTGAGTGTGAATTGTGTTGATGTATCCATGTTGAGGTTTAACTGGTAATCTCTTTACTCTTATCATTTTAATTGACTAATGATGAATGCGCATTGTTTGTGTGGGTAAGTTATTGGAGCTGTGTTGAGTTTCTTCAATAACAAAGCATGCTGTCACATGTCATTTATATTGTAAATGCCAAATCAAAATATTTTGACATTTTTAAACAAAATAATTAATTATAATTGCTCCTTCCTCTGTCTCTCTCCTCTGTCTCTCTCCTTACCCCTATCTCCTCTCTCCCTCCCCATCTTTATCCCTCTCCCTCAACCCCTCTTCCCCATCCAGACCTCCTCTCTGATCCAGTCCACCAAGACCCAGTACAGTGAGATGGTGGTGGAGAGAGATGCTCTTCTGCTAAAGCTGAAACAGACTGACCAGGACAGGGCCATGTCCCAGAAGCTGGAGGAAGAACTAAACCGCATCAAACTCTCTCTGGAGTCCGAGTTACGCCTCAAACTGCGTCTGCAGGAGGAGAACGAGAAGGTGTGTATTGTTGTTTTCACTTTTGCCGTCTAGAAGCAACTTTAATTAATATATTTATTTAAAGTTTGTCAAATAAAATTAATTCATCCATCCATTCCTTTATCCATTCCTTCATACATTCATCCATTCAGGTCAAGAATGACTTCCTGTACTGGAAGGGCCAGTACGAGTCCAAGGAGGGTGCGGTGAGGCAGTTCGACTCCGTGAAGGAGAAACTGGAGCGGGAGAGGAGTTCTCTTGAGACTGAGATTGAGCGGCTGATGAGAGAGCTGAGGGAGGGGGAGGACAGGTATAAGAGCAGGCTGCTGATCACGCAGACCCAGCTCTCTGAATTGACCTCTGTCAGAGACACCCTGGAGGCAGATTTGAGGAAACTCCGGGAGCAGCATAACGCCTGCGCCAAACACACCCAGACGGACAAGAACGGGAAGAAAGACCTGGACCCCGCCACACTGATTTTCGACAGTGTCCGTAAGACAGTGACAGCCAAGCAGCTGCTAGACTGCGGGGTCATCGACAAGTCAACCTATGGCCAGTTGTTGAAGGGTCAGAAGACTGTCCGTGAGGTATCTGTGGACATCAAACTGAATCTGAAAGGGACCGGCATCATCGCTGGTGTTGCTGGAAACTGTCAGGATAAAATGACTCTCACAGAGGCCAAGAGAGCCAACATCCTCTCTGAAGAAAGCGCCACCATGCTGCTGGAGGCACAAGCTGCCACAGGCCACATAGTGGATCCCAGAGCCAACGAGAAGATGTCGGTGGAGGAGGCAATTAAGAGAGGAGTGGTGGATGAGGAGGCTAGAGAGAGGTTGCTGGCTGCAGAGGCTGCCTGTCTGGGGTACCGCGACCCCAATACTACCAAGCCCCTGTCAGCAGGCCAGGCTATGAGGAAGGGCCTGATCGATAGAGACACAGCTCTACGGATGCTGCAAGCCCAGGAGTCTGTTGGGGGCATCATAGACCCTGTCCTCAGTGTCTTCCTCCCTAAAGATGCAGCCATGGACCGGGACCTGATTGACGAGGACCTGTACAGGGCCTTAAACCAACGACCTGAGTGTTACCTGGACCCAGACACCCAGATGGGAACCAGCTACGTCTCCCTAAAGAGGAGATGCAAGTCCGAACCTACCACTGGTCTCCTGCTCCTCCCTGCCCCAGAGAAGCCCATGACGGTGAAGGGTCTCAGGGGAGAGGTGTCTATCAAGGATCTGATGGATGCTAACCTCTTGGAGAAATCGGACATGGACCAACTGAAGGATGGAAAACTGACCAGCCAGGACATCGAGGACCGGTTGAGGTCGTACCTCCGAGGCTCCACCTGCATTGCAGGGGTCTATGACGAGGCCAACCACAAGACCCTATCCATTTACCAGGCCATGAAGGAAGGGTTACTGAGGCCTGGCACAACCCTGGAGCTCCTCGAAGCCCAGGCTGCCTCGGGATTCATGATCGATCCCATCAACAACCTCTGTCTGACCGTGGCCGATGCCTACAAGAGCGGCCTGGCTGGGCCGGAGTTCAAAGACAAACTCTTGTCTGCAGAGAGGGCCGTCACCGGGTACAAAGACCCAGGCACGGACAAGATCATCTCCTTGTTCCAAGCCATAGAGAAGGGGCTGATGGAGAAGGGACATGGGATCCGTCTACTAGAGGCTCAGATTGCCAGCGGTGGCATCATCGACCCCAGGCACAGCCACCGCATCGAGGTGGAGACTGCCTATAAAAAGGGCTACTTCGGCAAGGAGATGAACCAGATCCTGACAGACGAAGCAGACGTCTCCAAGGGCTTTTTCGATCCCAACAACCAGGACAACCTGACTTATCTCCAGCTAAAGAAACGCTGCATCATAGACCAGAAAACTGGCCTGGTTCTCCTGCCCATCAAGGACAAGAAGGAGCCTCCACAGACAACGACGCAGAAGAATACTCTGAGGAAGAGGAGGGTGGTGATCGTAGACCCAGACACCAATAAGGAGATGAGTGTGAAGGAAGCATACGACAAAGGGCTCATCGACTACGAGACCTTCCTGGAGCTGTCGCAGCAGGAGTGTGAGTGGGAGGAGATTACGATCACAGCCCAGGATGGATCCTCGCGATTGGTCATCATCGACAGGAAGACTGAGATCCAGTATGACATCAGAGAGCTGCTAGAGAAGAAGGTGATTGACCAATCAGTGTACGACCAGTACCAATCACAGAAAATCACTCTCGCACAGTTTGCTAAAATCATCACCAGCAAGACCAACTCCACCAGATCCTCCTCCTCAACATCCTCATCCAAAGCCAGAGCATCAGCAACATCCGCATCCTCCCTGTCTTCATCAACCACCACCTCTCAGCGGATCACTTCCAACAAGGCTGAGAAGACGAGCTCCATCATTGGTGGCTCCACCACTGGCAGCTCCACCATAAATGGCTCCAGCATTGGCAGATCCTCTGGTGGCTCCCTTGGCAGTTCCACCACCTCCAGAACCACCACCATCAGCTCCTCTACCCAGCCTGATGGCCCTCCCTCCCACAGCTCCCTGAAGAACATCGCTAGCATCTCAGTCTCCCTGGCTGGCCCTGCTGAAGCTGTGGTCTTGGATGGGGAGAGAAGCCCTGTGGGCGCCATCTTTGACATGGAGGCCC